>NW_027185674.1:5860400-5877166 GCF_028583685.1 Petaurus breviceps papuanus | reverse complement strand
TCTCTGTCTCTGTCTCTCTCTCTCTCTGTCTCTCTCTCTCTCTCTCTCTCTCTGTCTCTGTCTCTCTGTCTCTTTGTCTCTCTCTCCTTGAAGAGCAGCCCAGTTGACCTTGCTCCTTCTTACTCCTGAGAAATCACCACGAAAGCTGAGAAAATAGAGAGTGTGGTGACTAAACACCCTTCCTGCTCCAAAGCCTACCAGAAGACTCATTTTTCAACTCTAACATCGGCAAACATAAGCCAGCGTCCCACTGGAGGCTTCTCATCAATGTTCTTGCTTGATAAGTCAGATATATGTCACTCCAGACAAAGTGAAGTATCTCGTTTGATACCAACTGTCTTTAAGGACACAAATTGCCTACAATAATCGAATATTTCACGCTCTGCTGAATTCAGGTGCCCAAGGCATGTTTCATTGGTGGCCCACTATGGCAATGACATCTTCAAAAAGGCATCGTATAAATACAAGCTGCTGAGTGTCGATGGTGTTTCATGAGCACCTAGAAGGGAGAAAGGAACAAGTAATTCTCAGGAGGATCCCGTAGCTCTAAACGCCTGCTGTATAATCAGGGTTCTAAGCACTGCCAGGCAATGAGCTCCCCATCACTGGAGGTCTTCTAGTAGAGTCTGTCTGATCATTTGTTGACCGTGTTGTAGAAAGAATGCCTGCTCATCTAGAGGCGAGGCTAGAATGCGCTTCTTAAATTGTGGATTGGGAGGCTGTATTGGGTCAGGAAAAGTCTGGTAACAGTAAAAGGCTTCTGAATGTGCAATGACCAAAAATTAATTCAAAATCAAAAGTATAATGAATTCAAGGTGTTTCTGGCTGTGCTTACCCAGGTTACATCCTGCGGCTTCACCGAAGCCTTGATTCTGAACACAAAGCATGTGTACTTTGCACTGTGCCTGTGCTCAGAGCACGCTATTTTGCCATAAAGGCAAAAAGGGATCAGAGCAGAAAAAGGTTTAAGAAGCCCTGGGCTAGATGACCTCTGAGGTACTGCTCCAACTCTTGATATAAACTCATTTGGTCATCCTGTAAATATAGGTAGGTCTTTATACTTGGTCCAGCATTCTCTCTTTTGATACCCATAACCACCTTAGAAGGTAGGTTGGACAAAAATCATCATCATCATTTTATAGAAGCAGAAACACCTGAGTGCGTTAAATGACATGCCTAAACTCACATGGCGAAATAACGGCAGAGATAAATAGTACCATAGGATTTGGGGCCAGAAGGTGCCGTGGAGATCTTTTTTAATCCAGATTTGTCAAAACAACCCTGCCTGGTACAACATTCTCAAATGCACAGGAGCCAGATTAAAATGTAATTGGGAAACATTTAACAAAATAAAATGTAGATAACACATTTTAAAATGGAATCAGTGTGTAACCTGAAGGGATCTTCTTGTTCAGTCATTTTTCAACTCTTTGTAACCCTATGGGGTTTTCTTGGGAAAAATACCAACTCCAGACTCAGTGCTCTATTCACCTAGCTTGTCCATGACCCTGGGCAAGGCATTCAACCTCTGTCTACCTCAGTTTCCTCAACTGTAAAATAGGAGATACTAATAGCAATAGGAAGCTAAGTAGTACAGTGGATGTAGTTCTGGACTTGGCATCAAGAAGACCTGAATTCGAGTCCCTAAACTTTTTTGAAACTAAGTTTTCTCGTCTGTAAAATGAGAAATAATTATAGTTATACTATCGGATAAAAACAACATAAATATGAGCCACTCATGTTGTAAAATGAGATAATGGATAGCAAAACAGTTTTTTGTTTGTTTGTTTTAAAGCAATCGGGGTTAAGTAACTTGCTCAAGGTTACAGGGCCAGTTATTTCTGGGTATGGTGCTAAGTATCTGAGCCCGGATTCGATCCCAGGTCATCCCGACTCTGGGGCCGGTGCTCTTACTCAATGAGCCACCTGGCCACCCCAGCAAAACAGTTTGAAGAGTATAAATGCAAGGTAATACTTGCATTAATAGGTGAGTGTGAGTGGTAATAATCAAAACTCACCTATGATCTCCAAACCTCATTCCCCAGGACCATTTTCCAGTTAGCAGTAGAAAAAAATAACCAAAAGACTGGTAGCCTAAGAGAGAGAAATTATATAGGAAAAGGGACAGAAGAATCTGTCCCTGAATATGAGTAAATATGGTATCTATTAAAGTACCAGCCTCCACACACTAATGAAATGAACAACCATTCACATCATCCGGTCTTGACAAAGGTTTTGAGAAATCCTCTGCTTACTGGAAGTGGGGGAAGTGGCCTCTTCCTTATGATGGGGGTTTCCCACATCTGTAGCTTTAGATGTTACATTGTTGAGTGCTTCAAAGCAGAAAGGGGAAGTCTTTCATATACATATGTATGTACATATATGTGTATATATATATATATATATATATATATATATATATAGAGAGAGAGAGAGAGAGAGAGAGAGAGAGGGAGGGAGAGAGCGAGTCTCAGTCTCATCTTTCCTAACAGAAATAAGAAGGGAAAACTTTCATTATCATGAAAGGTATAGGTAGCTAGGGAGGATGGCTAGAATTTACCAAGGTATTTTAAGAGTAGGAAGGTGATCCAGTGATAATACTGTTGTACAATTAAGAAATGTACAGAGGAAATATGCTTTACATGATGGCACACGTATAATCTATAGCAGACTGCTTGCTGTCTTGGAGAGAGGGGAAGAAGGGAGAGAGATGGAAAAATTTGGAACTCAAAATCTTATAAAAATGAATGTTGAAAATTACCTTTACATGTAATTTGAAAAAATAAAATACTACCTGTATTACAAAAAAAAAAGAAATGTAGAAATAAGAACAACATCGAGCAGTTAGTACTTAACAGTTTGTACAGGATTTTATATACTTGATCTCATTTGAGCCTCAAGACAACCCTGTGTATTATCACCCCCATTTTACAGATGAGGAAATTGAGACAAAGAGTTTACATGATATGTCCATGCTTACAGAACCAGTAAATGTCTCAGGCAGGATTTGAATCCAAGTCTTCCGGACTGCAGACTCAAGGCCAGAAAGGAAGAAAGAAATATAAAGGCAGAAAGGAAACTAGTATGACCCACTTTCTCCTAACAAGCAGTAGGACCCTATCCAAATTACTATCCTCTCTATCTCTCACAATTATATCAGATTGTGAATTAATTTGCTGCTTTGTTCTCTATCTGAGAGGACTGACTTCCCAGGGAGGAGGTAAGGGGAAAAAGGAACATTATTACAATTTTATATAAATTGTCTCTATATTAAGTGCCTCATTATAGAGTTCATTTGGGATTCATGGAAATAGGTTAATCATGGTCAGGGCCAGACTAAGACAAAAGCATGCAGTTTGGCATCCTGAACGTTCCTCTTTCTTTTTCGTTTTCTCCCTAAGGGCTTCCTTTTCCTTACTCCTTTCCCATTTCTCCCCCATCAAAGCCTGCTCTCCAGAAAGGTACAGATGTCAGTCCTTAATACTTTTCTCTTTCAGCCAGCATTTACAAGTTAAGGCTGATCTCTAACAGTGGAATAAAAAGGCTTTATCCCCAAACGTCAGGTGGAAACTGGAAAAGCTGGATATGGAACAGGGGCTACCCCAGGGTAGGGTCCCAGTGGATGCAATGTGGTACTGTGAATACTGTATTTCGAATTAAAATCCTCAGTTTGGACCACAACTCTCTCACTTGCTACGGTGTGTCCCTAAAATCTGGACACATAGGAAATCTCATTAACTATTCATGTTTTCAAGCAATGAAATGAATGAAATTTTCAACAATATTTTATTAAATTTGTTTAATTAGCATAAATGATATTTCATAGGAAGATATAGGCAATCTCATTAATTAATTTAATTAAATTAATCTCATTAATATGGAAAATAGTCCCAATAGCTTCTGAAAGCTTTTATTCCATATGAAATTGTCATGGCTAAAATTTATGCTAATTAAATAAAATGTTGTTGAAAATTTCATTCATTTTATTTCTTGAAAATATGCATCGTATATGTACAACTTTGGGCTAATCACTTAATCTCCCTAGGCCTTGGTTCCCTCTTCTGTAAAAGGAGAGCAGTAGACTCTAAGAAAGCAGGTCCCTCTCAGTTCCAGAACTACGTTTCTGTGACCCAGAAGTCACCCCATGAAGGAAATCACCAGTTCCATCTGTGCTCCTAAGACTGGTCCTGGTCAGCATTAGTTTCACAGTGATACCCTTTATTCTAGAATAAAGGTGGGATCTCCTAGCTCAAACAGCTAGGAGCCATAGATCTTCAAACACCATTAATCTACTTCTAACTTAGTTGACCACTTAAATTACTCTTACCTCCTGTAGCTGTCTAAGCCCCAACAACATGCATGGAATCCCCCTCCAGCTCAAAGTCTACCCAACTCAAAAAAGTAGCAGACCTACCCAACACCTGGCATGGTGCCTCCCACACAGGAAGCATGTAGTACACATTTGACGACTGACTGATTAGTAGGAGCTTCCCAAAAGGCTCTCTGCTCTCCCAGGAGCATAGGTAATAAGACAACTCTGGTTTGAATCAGTATTTGTAGTGTCTATGGGTAAAGTTTTTTTATTCCCCTGTTAGTTCTAAAACTCAATGATACAATGACTTTATGGTGGTTTCACATAGTTGCCTCATGGGGTCCTTGTAACGACCCTGTGAGGTAGGTAGCAAAAGTCGTATTGTCCATATTTTGCAAGTAAGGAAGCTGAGGGCAGGACAGGTTAAATGATTTACACAAGGTCACACTAGTAAATGTGAGAGCTGGCGCTATACCACTTGTCTCCTGACTCCCAAACCAATGCTCTTTTCCAATACAACAATCAGTCAACAAGGATTTGTTGAGCACCTACTATGTGCCATGCACTGTTTTAAGTTCCAGAGAGACATAAAAAGGCAGAAGGAGTCCTAGACCTTAAGTTTACATTCTACTATAGGAGACAGCATGAGCATCATCAGGTATATGCAAGTTGTGGAATAGATGAAGAATAGTCACCAAGAATAAGGCCAGTCTAGCTAAATTGTAGAGTGAATAAAAGGGAATAAAGCAAAGGAGGCAGGTAGGCAGCACAGTGGATGGAGCACTGGTCCTGGACTCAGAAAGACCTGAGTTCAAATCCAGCTTCAGAGATTTACTAGTGGTGTGATCTTGGGCAAGTCATTAAACCACCATTTGCCTCCGTTTCCTCAATGTAAAACAGAGATGATGATAGCTCCTACCTTCCAGGGTTGTTGTGAGGATTAACTGAGATAATACTTGAAAAGTGCTTATCATAGTGCCTGGCACATAGTAGGCATTATATAAATGTTAGCTATTATTAGTTGCTGCTGTGCTGCAGCTGTGGAGTTTAAACCCTGGAGTTTATTTCTGGCTCAGCTGAGATTCTTGGCTTTCTCTTCAAAAGAGCAAGTGAGAGTGTGCTCCTTTAACTTAAAGCCCATAGGCTTTTTCTTGCTACATCCAACTCTTTTAGAAAAGGCAGGACTTGTGTCTTAAACCAGCCAAAAGCTTGGGTTTCCTTGTCTTATTTCCTTCAGAGCCTTGGCCAAGCCTCTCCTCCCTAACAGAGTATAACCTCTTTAGAACAAAAAGCAGGTTCTGTCTGGCCAGCAAGTTAATAACATCATTCTTAATATTTTCTTCTGGTTTTTTCTCCCCATTCCCCTACCCTGGGTTCAGAGACATGAATCCCTCTGTTGGAGACCTCACCCTAACTTTATAATAAATATTCTATATGCCTCCGAATTTTAATCTCCAAAGACTTGTACTGTCCTACTAGGTAGTTCTCTTCATGATGCTATTTGGGGCTTTCTTGGCAAAGATACTGGGGTGTTTGCCATTTCCTTCTCCAGCTCATTTTACAGATGAAGAAACTGAAACAAATAGGGTTAAGTGTCTTGCCCAGGGTCATAAAGCTAGGAAGTGTCTGAGGCCAGATTTGAACTCATGAAGAAGAGTCTTCCTGATTCCAAGCCCAGTACTCTATCCACTGTGCCACCTAGTAGTTCTCTGCTTTAGGATATCCTTTTTCTCTTTTTAAAATTTATTTTATTTTCAATTCATGTAAGAAAACAAGCATTTCCATAATATAGTACAATTAAAAAAAAAAAAAGATGATTTCGCATGAAACTGCAAGGCTACCATGTACAACTTGCTATTCCCTCCAAATGTAAAATAGAAATAGAAAAAATATGGGTTCATATTCAGAGGAAGTTAGTGAAGTTAGTAAAACCCCAAAGAGGAATCTCAAATGGTCACAAGCCCAAAAAGAGCTCTTGGAAGAACTTAAAAAGGAATTCAAAAATCAAATAAGAGAAATTGAGAAAAAAATAGGAAATAAATAAAAGCAATCCAAGAAAATCATGGAAAAAAAGTTGGCCAATTGGAAAAAGATACATAATCTTAAGGAAGAAAATAACTAGAATAGGGCAAGAGTAATTGAATGAGATTATAGGACACCAAGAAATAATAAAACTAGAAAAAATAGAAGGGAATCTGAAACATCTGAAAAACAACTTATCTGGAGAATAGATTGAAGAGAGATAATATAAGAAGTGTAGGACTACCTGAAAGTTACGATAAAAAAAAAGAATCCGAATACAATATTACAAAAAATTATTTGGGTCTCCTTTTTTTTTTTTTAAAAAAGCAATTGGGGTTAAGTAACTTGCTCAAGGTTACACGGCCAGGTATTTCTGGGTGGGTGCTAAGTGTCTGAGCCCGGATTTGATCCCCAGGTCATCCCGACTCTGGGGCCGGTGCTCTTACTCACTGTGCTACCTGGCCACCCCTGGGTCTCCTTTTTTCAAAAAAGTGTTTTCACCAGAGTATGGTTTCATTGTGTTTCCATAGCATCTGTGACCCTAGAATGGAGTCAGTGTCTGTTCTTCCTACCTTCATGACTCAGCTTTAGTGCTCAAGGGTGTTTCTTCCTTTTCTACACAGACAGAAACCTTTCCCCAAATCCAATGAAATGCTGTCAATTGTTTAACAACCAGTTCTTGAAGGATAGGAAATGTACTGCATGAAATACTAAATTTAATCTGCAGTAAACATTTTTCCATCACTTAAGGTCTGGACAATCCCCCCAAAAAAAAAGTCAAGTTCTGATTTGTAGCATTTGCCAATTTCTAAGGTGTAAATACTCATACTGAACATTTAACAATCGGCTCTCTTGGGAGCCAGTTTAAGCAGGCTCCAACACACTACTGCAGTCTACCTTTACCAGCATTCATCACTCAGATAAGGATTGGTGGTCACCAGATTTTCTTTTATATTAAAGAAAGAATAAAGTTATTCCCCCTTTTATATGAAAATACAGTGAACAATGTGGAGAAAAAGTGCTTTTGGATTAGAAGAAATCAACTGATCAGGCTGTTAAATGCAGAGGAAGAATCAATTTGTCTTCCTTTAACTGATCCTCATGGAAAGAAAGGAGAGACAAAAACCTCAGAGAAGCTGAGCAATTAATGGGGAGCTGCCCTTGTTTTTTTTTCCCTAACCATAATTCTTGGCTCTCAGCAGTTTCTTTGGTACCTCAATAATCCCATGGTTCCATCCAGCCCAACAAAGTCTCAGAAAGGAAGAGAAGGAAACTCTGAGATTAACTTTACCATTTGACCTTGTCTATCCTTTCCAGCTTCCCTCCCCAGAATTCTCCAAAAACAGAGAATTTTTGCCACAGAGAACATTAGGGCAGCCAGATGGTGAAGTGGATAGAGCACTTGGTCTGGAGTCAAGAAGACTCATCTTTATGAGTTCAAATGACTAACTGTGTGACCCTGGGCAAGTCAGTTAACCCAGTTTGCCTCAGTTTCCTCATCTGTAAAATTAGCTGGAGAAGGGAAGGGCAAACCACTCCAGAATCTTTGCCAAGAAAATCCCCAAAGGGGTTACAAAGAGTTGGACACAACTGAAAAACAACTGAACAACAGCAGATGCTTAATCCAAAAGAATTAATGTATAATAATGAGAATTCAGACACCAAGACTGTTAAAGGACCCATTGGGGAAGCAAGACCAGAGGGTTCATGCTGTCCCCAGTGAAACCATGATGATGGAGTTAAGCACTGATTCTGCTTATAAATTGAGCTGATTCTGATGAAATGGCTAAAGTCTTGAGCAGGGAGTCTTCCAGGGTCCCTTCTCTTTGCCCTCCCCACACGACAGAAACCAGATCCCAGCAAGAGAAATGACCTCAGTCACTGACACACGAACATCACCACTAACAGACCTCTCTGAGATTACTGAGCTCACAAAAATCATACCCTATATATAACAGTAAAAAGAAATTCCCATATGACTTTCCATATTTCTCCTTGGATCTTTACAATGACCCTGTGGGGAAGATAGGCAACATGGACTCATTGAATTAGAACTGGAGAAGGCTTTAGACATCCTTCAGTTCAATTCCCCCAATGTCCGGATGAAAAAACTGAAGCCTAGAAAAAAGAAGATGGAACAGGTAGAAGGACTGTGACTCAAACCAAGGTTTCTCTGGCTCCAGACCCAGTCCTTTTAATGCTGCACTGCCCCAGGTGGGAAATTTAGCTTTACCACCATTCTGTTCATCAGAAAACTAAGGAAGGTTCAGAGAGGCCGCTCACGAAGTCAGCGACAGGGACAAGACTAACCAGGATCTCTGAATTCCCTTCCCAAGGGTCCAGGCAAGCTCTGAACAAGGTGTCCTGTTGTAAAGGGTGGTGCCTCCAGGAACCGCAACAACCAGATCTGTCTGCAGGGAACCACTTCCCTCCACGTTCCTGTTTTGTGCCAGGGAGCAGCTGGCACTTTAACAATCTTCTGAACATTATCTAATAGTCACTAATATTTATCTCAGCTTCCCTGGAGTGTTTACTAAGTAGAAGCATGAATGACAACCTTATGTCATTTACTAACAAATGCAGTCAACAGCATGGGCTCCAAACGGGGCATGGAGACCCTAACAATAACCTGTGAAGAAAATGAGTCAACCATTCAGCTTTCACACACACCTTCCAAGAGACCCTCATCAAACGTGTTCTTCAATTCCATGAGACTTGGGTAGGAAGGGTGAGGAATAACATGATCCAGGCTGAGGTGCCAAAACACGAAAAAAAAAGCTGGCCCAAATACCAGGGAAGAGTCAGAATCAGGAACATTAGCTCATGTGTCTTTGGCAATCTAAGATTTACAAACCAGATACACACAGACAGGCATGCATAATTACCTAACAATAACAATATACAACCCTGACATATATTTGACATATTATACACATTTGCATATGAGTGTGTACAGACACATACACACACATAAAAAGCTCTAGCACACACATATAATTGATTCGATAAATTAATAATTAATATTTAAATATTAAATAAAATAAAAAATTTAATTTTTAAAAGTTAAATAAAATAATAATGATTTTAAAAGATCTATGAAGTACCTACTATGTGCCAAATACTCTGATAGGTGCTGAAGGCACGAAACCAAAACCGAAATAGTCTTTTGGTCTCCAAAAGGTAATATTCTACCAGAAGGATACAACAAGATAAGTGAATAGAAGGCAATTTGAGGAGAGGAAGAAATACTGACCAGTGGGATGATCAGAGAAGGCATCATGAAGGATATAAAGATTCTAAAAGGAGGAGATGATGAGGGAGTGCCTTCCAGACCCTTAGTATGGCCTGTGTGAAGGAAGGCATGGAGGCTGGAGATCAAATGCCGAGTTTAGTGAACAGCTGGCAGCATTTGACTTGAATGTAAAGTGTTTGAGAAGTAATGTGAAATAAGGTTGTAAAGACAAGTTGAAGCTAGAAAATGGAAGATGTTTTGAGTTTATGCACATATGGATTTATATTTATATATAAATATATATATTTAATTTCACACACATATAGACAGAAGGAAATACATGCTTAAAAATACTTTTTAAAAAATTCAACAATCCTGACACACACACTTAAACATATATACATAGCTAACGTCCCCCAAACTCACGTATGTACGCCACATGCCCTGAAACAGACAGGGATCCTCTTTGCTTCCTCTTCATGGTCATTCCTGGTACCCTTGACCTATTTCCATATTACTCCCTGGAGACAGATAACAGCTGCTTTTGCCACTGGATCCTATAAGTAGCTGAAATGAGATTTTTGTTCAGCTGCCAACCCTACGCCTCCCTGCCCTTGAAAATAGCCGGCTTTCGAGATAGTTGCCATGGGGCAGAGTCCTCCTCCTTTTCAAATGTCCTCATTGCACAGGTACTACCTTCATAGCATAGGGGATGGGCGAGAAGAAACAGACGGACACGCTCAAGGAGCCTTCAGGTGAAAAGGCCAATGGAGAGAACTGGAAAAGTGGGAACATGTGGAGTGGGACACAGGAAAGGACGTGGGAAAAGGAAATTTATCTACTAGGAAGTGCGGCTCCATGGCCTTGGTCTTTTATAATATATGTTAACATGTACACCCTGTGTGCATGTGTGTGTGAGAGACAGACAGACAGACATACAGACAGAGGGAGAGACAGAGAGAGAGAGAGAGAGAGAGAGAGAGAGAGAGAGAGAGAGAGAGAGAGAGAGAGAGAGAGAGAGAGAGAGAGAGAGAGAGAGAGAGAGAAAGAGAGAGAGAGAGAGAGAGAGAGAGAGAGAGAGAGAGAGAGAGAGAGGGAGGGAGAGACAGAGAGAGAGAGAGGGAGAGACAGAACAGAGGAAGAAAGATATGAGAGAGGAAAAAGGGAGAAAGACAGAGAGAGAGAGAGAGGGAGAGAGAGAGAGAGAGACAGAGAGACAGAGAGAGAGAGAGAGAGACAGAGAGAGAGAGAGGGAGAGACAGAGAGAGAGAGACAGAGAGAGAGACAGAGAGGGAGAGACAGAACAGACAGAGGAAGAGAGATATGAGAGAGGAAAAAGGGAGAAAGACAGAGAGAAAGAGAGAGAAATGGAAAAAATGTCAACATTAGTGCTGGTTGTAGGTACTAGAGCTATAATGAAGAGAAAACTGAAAAGAAAAAAAGTAATTTAGCTAAATAAAAGGAACATCAAAAATGGTCATAGAGATATTCAGAGTTAGAAGGGACCTTAAATATTATCTAGTTTAACTCTTTCACTTTACAGATGCAGAAACTGATGGCCACAGAAGTTATTTGCTCAAGGTCACCCAGCTAGGAATGACAGAGTTTGAATTTGAAATCAAGACCTCTGCCTGCAAATTCAGGACTCCTAGCACGTCACACTGCCTGCTACTATTCATACCAGCACAGTAACAATTATGTACAAAGGGCTCAAATCAGTTTTAAGGACTTTTAAGGCTGTGAGCCTTTGCTTGTGACTTTTTATCTTTCTGTGGATGATGCAGATGTTCTCGCTGACAATCTTGAAAAGATTAGAGTGTAAGAAGGCATTGATTTATCCCTCTCCCACTTCACTGGAGAAACAAAGGCACTGAGTAAAGACTTACTAGTACTCCCAGGAGATATTTGGTAGTGCCAGTGATTTGGGAATGGGTGCCAAAAGCCTTTAGCACTTTGTTTTATTCCTTGTTATTATGTTGGCATTCTAATTTAATTAAATATATTTGCTTTGGGGAAAAAAAAAGTTAGCACATATCCTTTAATGCTTCATTGAAAAATGAAGACTTGCCTTAAATCTCATCTCTGGGGGTCGAGTTGACTTGGACTGGATTGGGGATTAATTGGTTAGCTTAGATGGAATTACCACTTTTTGCTAAGCCTATAAAAAGCAGACTTTTAGCAGATTCAGGTCTATTTGCCTTTCTTCCTTCTCTGAGCATGGATTCGAGAGAAGAGAACTGAGAGTAGACCAGATTTGTTTGGGGGAAGAGGGAGTGCAACGCTGCACAATGCTATACCACCCTCCACCCCAAGGACTGACCCACCATCATCATCTCAGCCCCAGAGATGACAGCAGCCAGGGTAGTATTGGAGCTTTGTGTTCCTGGATCCTTACTGTGTGGATGTATGCTGACTGCCAGGGGCTGGCCTTGGAGAAGCCATAGGAAAGCCACACTTTCAGCCACAGCCTCCTGGATAGAGGCAGAGATTTCCTAGGCAGCAGGATCCTGGAATCTAGCCTTCCAGTGAAAGAAGGGGGGAATTCCTGGACAGCAGGAGCCTCAGCACTACTCCCACCAGCAGCCCCAAGTTTGAGAGTTGATTCACCCTTCTAGAGAGTCAGGAAAATCCTGAGCAGTGCCAGCCTCGTGGGCCCTGAAGCTGGAGCATTATTAGCAGGGGAATTCAAAATTACAAAACGGGGGAGAAAAAGGCACAGACTTTACCTTCTGTAGTTACCTTGAGTTATTCAGATTATTCAGGTCCAATGAGAAGGGACTGGCTCTTTAGCAATCCCAAGTATGACTCTTTTCTGGGAAGAGTCCAAGACTGGAGTCTTAAGTATTAACTGGACAGTCATTCTTCTGTGGAACCTCCATTAACTTTCAGAACTGCAATAAACTGGGACAGCAGTGAACAGCTTTATAAGCATACAATCTCCATTTAATGTCACAGTTAACTAGCAGTTGGAAAATAATTGTTTGATGGTCGTATTTATCAAGTAATCTTGTATGGTCTTAATAAACACATGAGAAACTCAGTGTTGGGGGAGAGCTTCAAAGCCACATTTATTTAATATTTTAATGTTAATTATTAATTTATTGAATCAATTATATGTGTGTTCTAGAGCTTTTTATGTGTGTGTATGTGTCTGTACACACTCATGTGCAAATGTGTATAATATGTCAAATATTTGTCAGGGTTGTATATTGTTATTGTTAGGTAATTATGCATGCCTGTCTGTGTGTATCTGGTTTGTAAATCTTAGATTGCCAAAGACACATGAGCTAATGTTCCTGATTCTGACTCTTCCCTGGTATTTGGGCCAGCTTTTTTTTTCGTGTTTTGGCACCTCAGCCTGGATCATATTATTCTAAGTGATACAGTGAATAGAGCACTGGGCCTGAAGTCAGGAAGACCTGAGTTCAAATCCAGCCTCAGGTCCTTACTAGCTGTGTGACCCTGGGCAAGTCATTTAACCTCTGTTTGTCTCTGATTCCCCATCTGTAAAATGGGGATAATAGCCCCTACCTCCCAGGGCTGTTGTGAGGATCAAATGAAATAACATTTGTAAAGTGCTCGTTACAGAGCCTGATACATAGTAGGCATTATATAAACATTGGGTATTATTATTAAAGCATGAGTTCCCAAATTGTTTTAGTCCTTGTCATTCCTGACTTTCTCTATTCAATATGAAAGGAAATACATATTAGAGTTTCTCATGCATATGCTGCTGAGTACATTTTTCAGGAAAAACTTTATTTAGTACATAAAAACATTTTTAGTAACATGAAAATGTTAGATGTTTATCAGAAGGCAGTCAAATAAATTAGTGAGAACTTTGATTCTGTTTCTTGTCTAACACTTTTATTTTTGGTATTGTTTTTGAAAGAGATACCTCCGTCTCCAGTTTGTTTCTTGCTTTGAGTTTGATTGAAAACAGGAATGATAAAATGGGTACATGATTTAGACATAAAGGGTGATAACATAAGCCAATGAGGGAAGCATGAAATTGTGCACCTGTCATCTTTGGGTAAGGGAAGAGTTTAGGGCCAAACAAGAGATAGAGAGCATTATGCGATGTAAAATGGATATTAAATTAAACTTGAAAGGTTTTGCACATAGGGGCGGCTAGGTGGCACAGTAAATAGAGCACCAACCCTGGAGTCAGGAGGACCTGAGTTCAAATCCAGTCTGAGACGCTTAACACAAAAAAACTAGCCGTGTGACCTTGGGCAAGTCACTTAACCCCAATTGCCCTCCAAAAAAAAAGGTTTGGCACAAACAAAACCAATAGAAAGAAAGCAGAAAGTTGGGGAGAAATTTTTACAGCAAGCATCTCTGATGAAGGACTCATTTCTCAAATATACAGAGAACTGAGTCAAATTTATAAGAATACAAGTCATTCTCTAATTGATAAGATTGGTCTATTATTTTAATTTAATTTTAATAGTTAATTTTAATTTAATTTTTAAAATTTCTAATTTATCTAATTGATAAATGGTCAAAAGATATGAATATACAGTTTTCAGACAAAGAAATCAAAGTGATCTATAGTCATATGAAAAAAAATTTTCTAAAAGCTATTGATTTGAGAAATACAAATTAAAATAAATTTGAAGTAGTACCTTTCACCTATCTGATTAGCTAACATGACAGAACCAGAAGAACATTGTACAGTAACAGCAATATTTTATGATGATCATCTGTGAATGACTTAGCTGCTCTCAGCAATATAAAGATTCAAGATAATTCTGAAAGACTTCTGATGAAAAATGTTATCAATCTCCTGAGTACTGATGGAGTCTGAATGCAGACCAAAGCATACTATTTTTCAATTTCTTCTTGTGTTTTTCTTTCTTTCTTTCTTGTTCAAGTTTTCTTCCACAAATGGAAATATGTAGGGAGCGGCTAGATGGTGCAGTGAATAGAGCACCGGCCCTGGAGTCAGGAGGATCTGAGTTCAAATCTGGCCTCAGACACTTAACACAAAGCTAGCCATGTGACCTTGGGCAAGTCCCTTAACCCCAATTGCCCTACCTTCCCCCCTCCAAAAAAAAAACCCAAATGGAAATATGTTTTACAAGATTGCATATGTATAACCTATATCAGATTGCTTACTGTGTCAGGGAGTGGGGAGAAGGAGAGAAAGAAAATTTGGAACTCAAAATTTTTAAAAATGAATGTTGAAAAATGTTTTTACATGTATTTGGGGGAAAATAAAAACTTATTTTAAAAAGCAGGACTGAGAAGCTTGATTCACAGAAATAAATTGTTATAAATGGAGTTAAATTCTTATGAATCACGTTTAGTGTGAATAGGATATGCTTTCCTAAAAATGCACCAAAAATTCTGTAACTTCATTGACTAAAAATCGATTTGGAATTTCTGCTTATGCTAGAGATCAGTTAGCTCATATTTCACTGGGATACTGTCACTGATTTTTTTTCTAGTTTAGTGTGAAATGGGTTTCATATCCAAACATCATTTGGATGGTCACTAGGAATTATTCCTTCAAGTGTCTTTCAGTTTTTTTTCAGATACACTATAATACTCATTCCCTTTTCCATCTCACTTCTGTTTCCTCATCTTTCTCTTTCCAATTCATATTTTTGCTATTTTTAAACACTTCAATAGTTTTGATCCAATACCAAACATTACTCATATCTCCTTGACAAGCTTCTCATATTGCGGGGCGTACGTATCCCTCAGTTTGGGAATTTCAGCTCCCAAATAAGTTTTTACTTGTTTTGGTGTGTGTATGTGTGCACATTATTCAAGTTCATTTTCTTGAATATTTTACAGAAATGAGAAAACACATAAGCATATAAATTGGTAATTAATAATTTCTTAACTCCCTTTTTTGCACAATAGCCCTGGTAATTTTCCCCCATTCTACCCCTACCTTTAATCTTTTTAAATGATGGTCAATGCTTCTCAAGATTGTGTCACCATCAGTGTGGGCTCTCTGGAGTGTGTCCTTGTTCTGTTAAGCTATTTATAAAAAGTCTAAAGACAGCATGGGCAGTTAGGTGGCACAGTAGATAGAGTGTTGGGTCTGGAGTCAGGAAGACTCATCTTTTTGAGTTCAAATCTAGTCTCAGACATTTACTAGCTGTGTGGCCCTGGGCAAGTCACTAAACACAGTTTGCCTCAGTTTCCTCATCTGTGAAATGAGAAGGAGAAGTAAATGGCAAACCATTCTAGGATCTTTGCCAAGAAAACTCCAAATGAGGACCACAAAGAATCGGACACTACTGAAAGAAAAAGACCGAACAGTAACAACAAAATACTCTGTACCTCCTCAACTGCCAAGACCTCCTTCCCCTCCACTCTGTTAGCTGAGCACAGGGAAGGGCTTACTCTCACATTTGCTCTCACCTACAAGTATTCCATTTACATTGTCAAGAACTCTGAAATGACTTATTTACCACGATCTCCTGTTATTCCATAGTTCCCTAAGTCTTCCTCCTCCTAAATCTTTTCTTTACCCTCACTGTGACCTCCAACCCTCCACCCTTCAGTACTTTTCCAGATCATAGCCCCTGTTGTAGTTTCACTTTCTACCCTTTCCCAGGCTACCCATTAATCAATTCAGTTCTACCCTAGCCTCTTCTCTCTAATTTCTTGCTCCTTTTTCCTAGTCAGTTGGCCCTACTGCTACTCACTGCTTTCCAGGCTCCAACCCTGGATTACTGCTCCTACTCATGTGCTTCCTGATGGAGCTAAGTGAAATCTTGCAACTTTACTTACTGGATCAGTTATACATTTCTATTATCTAATCTCAACTGTTATCACTAAGGCAATCCTTTCACTCCTACTCCCCATCCTAGTTGTTGAAAAACTTCTTTGCCATCCTCTCACCTCGCTCTCTCCACTGAGGATTTCATCCCATACTTTATTGAGGAAAATACAGGCTATTAACAGTGAATACCTCCTTCTCCTTTTCTCTACACATCCCACAACTCCTTGACATCATCCTCCATCCTTTCGATCTTTTCTTCTGTCTTTGATAAAGAGGTGACCCTTCTCCTAGAGGTTGGCTCCTCTACATATATATTTGATATCGTTTTTTTCCTAGACGAATGCCCCCACCTCTCTCTCTCTCTCTCTCTCTCTCTCTCTCTCCCTCTCCCCCCCCCCCTCTCTCCCTCCCCCTCCCCCCACTCCTCACACCTCTCACCACTCTCACTCCCTCCC
>NW_027185674.1:5746516-5860300 GCF_028583685.1 Petaurus breviceps papuanus | reverse complement strand
TTCTTCAGTGGTGTTGAGATGTTCGAGTGTTTTGTGCGCTGCTCTGATATGGTGGGTGGGTGTTGAGAGATTTCGCCGTGTGTGTGTGTGTGTGTGTGTGTCTGTCTGTCTGTCTCTCTCTGTCTCTCTCTGTCTCTCTCTCTCTCTCTCTCTCTCTCACACACACACACACACACACACACACACACACACACATGCCCTTTCAACCTCTCCCTAGCTAATGGATCCTTCCCTACTTTCATCAAAAATACCCATCTCCTCTATCTTTAAAAATCCTTCACTAGACCCTACCATTCTCTCAATCTATCATCCTTTACCTCTCATCCCTTTCTGAGTCAATCTCCAAGAAAGAGATGTCTACAAATGTCTAGATAGATTGTTGCCACCTCCTTTCCTCTCACTCATTCCTCAACACTTTACAGCCTGGCTTCTAATCTTACCATTCGACTGAAACTACTCTCTCCAAAGTCATCGATGATCTCTTAGTTGCCAGATCTGCTGGTATTTTCTCAGTCTTCATTCTATTTGACCCCTCTGCTGCATTTTGCACTGTTGACTGTCCTTTCCTCCTCTCTCCCCTCTGAGATTTGATGGCACTGATCTCTCCTGGTTCTCTCTCACCTGTCTCACCATTCCTAACCTAGACTCCTTCACTGGATCACCATTAACGTCACAGACTCAAATGTAGGTGTTTCCCAAGGCACTATCCTGGGCTCTCCCCTCTCTATACTCCAATGACTTTATCCACTTCCATCTTTAATTATCATCTCTAAGCAGATAACTCAAAAATCAATACATCCATTCTCAGTCTTTGCCCTGAGCATCAGACTCTCATCACCACTGCCTGTCGGACATTTCAAACTTGATGCTCCACAGACATTTCAAACTCAACAATTCTAAATGAGAACTTACCATGTTTGCATGCAAACCCATCCCTTTTCCAAACTTCCCCATTTCTGCAGAAAGCACCACCATTCTTTCAATTTCTCAGCTTCATAACACAGGCTTGTCCTCAGCTCTCCACTCTCATTCACCCCATATGCCTAGTCAGCAGCTAAATCTTGTCTTTTCTACCTCCACAGCCTATCTCACAGGTGACCGCTTCCCTCTGCTTACACAGCCTCTTTTGAGTTCAGGACCTCATTCTTGCCTAGATTACTGCAAGAGTTGTCCGCTTGGCCTTCATGCTGCAAGCCTCTCCTCACACCAAGTCTAGGCCCCCCACAACTGCCAGAGTGATTTTCCTCAAGCCTAGACCTGAGTGTCACTCACACCCTTACTCCATAAATTCCAGTGGCCTCTCATTGCTTTGAGGAGTTTAGCTTTTATAGAGCGGCCCCAATCTACCTTTCTGAATTCTTTTCTGAGTTCACATCTGGCCTTTGACCCTTATTAGCTGTGTGATTTCCAAGATTATTATACTCTCCTCCAAGTACCTGATAAAACTGGCCTTTTTATGGTTCCCCACACATAACACTTCATTTCTCCTCTCTGTCTGTCCCTCATGCCTGGAATGCTCTCCCTCCTTACCTCTACCTGTTAGAAGGCCTAGTTTCCTTCAAGATTCAGCTCCTAGCACTGCCTTTGACCTAAATCATTTCCTTATACTGACAGCTGCTCATGACCTCATCTGATACTGCATTTGTTTTTGTATACTTAATATATACTTGCATATTTAAGATGTATGTGCCCATGTAAGATATAGTTGTACTCATGGATTCTCTAAACATAGCGACAAGAGGTTCTTGGGCCTGGGGAAACACCTGCACCATTGCCAGAAGGCCTCCAGAGCACCACGAAGCTGACTACTCTTTTCTACGGTCTCCAAGAGGGTTATCTACAATTATACCTGACTGACGCCCTAAATATTGTTGGTCTAGGGGTACAATTGTGGTTCAGAACAAAAGCCATTTTCCTGGTCATTCTTTTTGTTTTGTTTTGTTTTTTAAAAGGCATATACTAAATTTTATTTGGAAAAACAGCTCAGTAAAACCTACTATCATGACTGAATCTGAAAGAATATACAATGTTCTCTTTCTCTAGCCCACAGTCTCTTTTTACCAGTGGAGGAACTGTGTTCCATTTTCCACTTCCCAGGCTTGAGCTACGATTTTTCCAAGTTAATGAAAGAATGGCAGTCTTTCACTCTTGTTTTCGTTTCCATTCATTTTAGTCACAGTGAATATTCTCCTTACCTCATTCTACCTCAGTTCATCAGTGTTTACCTAGGCTGCTCCTAAATCTAAGGTTGTGTCCTCTCTGATAGCCCTGGAGTGTGCTCTACAGAGTTACCAGTGACGACGACCAGTGATGGTCCAAATCAAAAGGCTTTCTTTCAGTTCTTAACTTTCTGAATATCTTGCCAACTTTTGACAGTACTCATCAGCCCTTCTCTTGGATAGACTTTCCTCTCTAGGTTTTCGTGGCACTGTCCGCACCTGTTCCCTGGTCATTCTTAAGGGGTGGAGGGATGTCTTAAATTTATACCCTGTAGCTTGGTCTGTATTGTAGATTTCAGTCTTTAATGCCATTGCTTTCTTAGTTCAGATTCAATATTGGGATGAAATGAGGCAATCAAAAGTAATTGAACAGTTAACAAAAGGAAGTTTACTTTGCCCTAATCCAACAAGGATATACAACAAGGATAAAGCAGCACCTAGTTTTGGGACTGGGCCCTCCTTGTCTCCTCAGGGAAAAGTGTCTGGTCATCTGGGCAAAGTATGGTAAAGGACCCGGTGACTCACATGATCTTCAGAAATCCACCAACTTGCAGGAGTCTCAACTGAATGTGGGTGGGACTTTTTGTGCCCTTAGTTGTATCAGAGAAACAGGGACCAGTCAGGTTTCAGGACTGCTTTGTCTCATTTAGGGAAAATTATTCCATGTAACAGAAGGTTAAGGAGGAAGGGGTGTGCCCAACCTAGGTTGTGGGGAAATCCTAGTAGATACTAGCTCTGTCATGGCTCCTTCCCACAAAATGTTGGTTCTGTAAAAGAGCACCATGAATAGGACAAGTAAATCCACGTAACTAAGCAAACAAACTAGAAATGGAGATGTTCTACAGATTTGAACCTACCAGAAAATATACAAGCACTTTTCTGGGAGCAAGACAAGGTCTCACCTAAAACCAGGAGTGAGGTCCCAGCTTTACCCATAGAGAAAGTTGCCAGAATCCCGAGGGGAGAAAGCTAGAGATCAGGCACATGATAAAAAGCTGGTTTCTCCTACACATTTGCAGCTTCCAAAATCTTTCTCTCTCCTCCTTAGAACTGGTCCCAAAAAGAACTATGTGTGTCTTTCCTAGAAACTCTGGTACCTCTGCCCCCCGTGGAGGTATACAGTGCCACCATGCATTCAAGCAGCTGGGTGGCACAATGGATAGAGCACCCTGCCTGGAGTCAGAAAGATCTGAGTTCAAATCCGGCCTCTGACTCTTATTAGCTGTGTGACCCTGGCCAAGTCCTGTAACCATTTGACTCAGTTTCCTCATCTGTAAAATGGGGATGATAACATGTTGTGAGACTCACATGAGATCATATTCACAAAGCACTTGGCACAGTGACTGGTGCATAGTGAGTCCTATATAAATGCCAACAACTACTCAGCATCCTCCCCATCAACTCTTCCTGCATATACAGCAGCAAACAAAACACTCTGCACATTGGCAAAGTGCCAGTTACGTTCACATATGGCATTTCCCAAATAGAATGTGAGTTCCTTAGGGGCAGGGAAGTTTTCTTCTCTTGTCTTCTCCCTTCCAGCACCTACCACAATATCCAGAACATAGCTGGCACTTAATAAATGCTTATTGCTGAATCACAACTCCATTAAAAAAAAAGGTTTTAAAAACCTTCATATTGATGTCAGAAAAGTGTCCACGTATATCTTGACTCTGGAGGATTTGGTCAGGTTCTTCATAACGTTTTTCTCCTTCTTCACTGGCAGATGCCACCGCATATACTACACTTATCTTGGCAATGGTTTCTTTGTTTATGCTGTTCATGATCCCTGTCAAACACGATGACCTAGAGGAGGCTAGGTGGTGTAGTGAATAGAGCACCAGCCCTGGAGTCGGGAGGACCTGAGTTCAAATCTGGCATCAGACACTTGACACATTTACTAGCCATGTGACCTTGAGCAAGTCACTTAACCCCAACTGCCCTCCAAAAAGAAAAAAAACTTTACCTAGTGCCACATGAAAGAACGTTTCCTATTGCCTTTGTTCACATGATAAACCAATACCACTGATTCTTTTGTCTGATTTTCCTAGAGAAACTTGTGACCCTCCATTCCCTTTAGCTCCCTCTTCCTTTTATCATCAGGTATTATATATTTCAAGAACATGAAGACTGATGTGCTTCTATATTTCCAACAGCAGGTCAATTCATCAGTCACTGAACAAAGATGTCAAAGTTACAGCCTCTAAATTTAAATTAACATTTCTAGATGATCTGAAAACTATATGATTCTGAGTATATTCTACCCTTTTTTCTGAAACCCCAGCAGCATCAGTGTGGAAGGAGGAAGAGACCACAAAGACTAACAGTTATTTTTTAAAATTGCACAATAGGAAAACATTTTTAAATAAACATTTTCATATATAAAGAAGGCCAGGAAATGCAGATTGCGTGTGAAATCATGGATCTATTCTGGTTTATTTTGTAAAATATATATTAAGTTTAACATGATGGTGCCAATATTGCCCCACTTGTCCATGTCCCCTTCTGAACTTCCTTCTATTCCCATTTGTGTGCTTTTAATTGCTTCACTAACACTCTTTCCTTTCTTTTCTTCACTATTATTGATCCTCCCTTTCCCACTTTATCATTGCTGTTCAGTCATTTTCCAGTTGTGTCTGACTCTTCCTGACCCCATTTGGGGTTTTCTTGGCAAAAATACTGGCATGGTTTGCCATTTCCTTCTCCAGCTCTTTTTATAGATGGGGAAACTGAGGCCAGCAAGGTTAAGTGATTTGCCCAGGGTCATACAGCTAGCAAGTGTCTGAGGCCAGATTTGAACTCAAGAAGATGAGTCTTTCTGCCTCCAGGCCTGGCCCCTTTCCCATTATATCTCTCCCCTCCTCCCCCACCCCCCAAAAAAGCTGAGGGCTATTTAAATTTTTTTCTTTGTTATAGTGGTTGCCATAGCCACATCATTCATCACGTAGTAGACAACATCTAAGAAGCCTCATTACACTTCCGCTGGTTCTCAAACAGCACACTCAGTTTTCCTGGGACCACAGCTGAAGCCTTTCCAACATGACAGAACTTACACCCTACTTGCCTATCCTTCAAAAACCCAGCATCCTCTCTGTGTCAGATAAGGAATTTGACTACTCCAGTAGCGATTTTTGGAGGCACCCTTGAAGGATGTACCTCTTCTTTCATCAGCTTCCAAAATCAGTCCTCAAATGCAGTCCTTGTTATACCCCAAGGAGAAATTTCTCGGTTCTGTCAGATTCCATTCAAGACGCTAGGATCAAAGGATTTAGAGCTAGGAGGGGTCTGAGAAACCATGTAGTTCAGTCCCCCCATTTTAAAGATGGTGAAACTGAGATCAAGAAAAAAAAGAAGTGACTTATCAAGGACAGAAGAACCCAGTCTCAAACTGAGGGTTTGTTTTTGTTTTTACTTCAAATCTTGTTCTCAAGATGCCCAAACCGCACTAATAAAAAGCAACTAGAAGGTAAATCTAGGGGGTCAGGGACAGGACTTGCATGTGTAATTGGGGGACAAAAACCATTGACAAGCAAGACTGTGATTTATTTGTGGGTGGGTTCTATCCCAGCCTGGAGGGGACCCTATTTGATTTGGTGGAATGAAGACCCTGGGATATTCTTTGAAGATAACTACTAACACTTAGGACAAGAAGTGTGTCTTCTGGACCAGTGAAAACTGTTTGCCTATAAGCAGGCAAGGCCTTCCAGAAACATTCTCCTCACATCGGCTTCCACAAAGCAATGTAGGGGAGCAGATATCTGGACCTGCCCTCATTCTGGAGATGGGAAGAGCTAACTGGGACTCTAGTGGCAGTGACCACTGGATTTGGAGTCTAAGCACCTAGGGGTTTGAACCCTAGCTCTGCTGCTGGTGTGATTTTAGACAAATGACTTTCTCTGGCCTTAGTTTCCTCAAAAGTCAGATGATCTAGTTTAAACCAAGAAGATCTCAAACTCTCCATAGCTCATGGATTTAGAGCTGCAAGGGGAGAGGAAATCAAGTGAAACTCACAGAGATTAAGTGATTTGTGAAAGGACATCTAGGGAAAGGCAGGCAGGCAACAGACATTTATTATATGCTTACAGTGTACAATGCTAGGATTTAAATCCTAGCCCTTGGACTCCAAATACAGCATTCTTTCTCTTCCAGGATACTTTCTCCTTCTGGCTTCAAATTCTATTAACAAACCTACGCCCAGGATCTTCTCAAATATTCAACAATGATTCAATGGGAAAAAAGTCCTTTGCTACCACTGGAAGAAATGTGAGTCCAAGCACACATCCTACAGAGAGTGGACCAGAAAGATCAAAGGATTTAGAACTAGCAGGCTCCTCAGACATCATCTAATCCATCCCCATGCCAAAATTTACTATATGAAGAAGCTGAGGACAAGAAAAGTCATTATTTCCCCAAGGACACATGAGTAGAAGAGCCTAGATTTGAACACAAAATGTTATTTCTATCTAGAAATCTAAACACTACTTTGAAATCTACTATATTATCTAGCATCTTCTTCCCATATAAAGGGCAACAGACAGCTACTGGGTATCCACAAGGAACACGGCCCTGTTCTAGGGATTGTCAGGTATAAAGGGGTTTTAGCTAAAAATCAGTCCCTCAAAGAAATAACATGCTCTGGGAAAAGCCATCGCAATGTTAGGGAATGCACAAGACCTTTTGCCCCTTTCTGCGCAGATCACAGAGAGCTAGCTGTGTTCTGGATGGCATGGAATTCTAAGCTCGGTCTCTGAATCAAGACCTCCTCCTTTTAATTCCTTGTTTCGGGCTGCATGTTCTAAGGGAAAATAAACTGGCTGGATACCCCTGTGCACGTGGTCGTGTTCGTTTCTTTCTAATTTCAGTTGGTTTGAGGCCATCTGGTGCAGCCAGTGTGGTTTTCTCTACTTCATTAACTCTGGTTTGTTTCAAATCGCTTTGAACCTTTTCCTTTTACCCCTCCAGCCAAAGCCTCCTTGTATCTGGCCTCCTGCTGCTAGCTGCTCTAAGGAAATGAGGTTGCAGCACCTTTCAGTCTTCCCTAGAGACTACTCCTAAATACATACTCAGAACAAGTCCCCATATGAATAGTCAAACCAAAAGCAGATCTTGGTGTTGCTAACAGCTTGGTACCTGAGGGCAGGCCGACTGTTGGCCATTCCCTCGCCATCACCCCCCCAGCCAACCCACACATACAAACTATCAGATAGTCAATTTTGCAAATGTGGCCTGAGGATCTGGAATACCCATACCAGTTCAGAGTTGGCATTTTCATTGCTTCTCAGAGGGAACAAGGGAGGGAAAGAGCTGTATAAAGAGGATTCTTTAGGCTCTGTGGCAGGCAGGTGGTCCCCACCTTAAACAGTTCCCCATATAAACAAAGCCAAACCTGGAAATGGCAGAATTGCGAATCTAAATCCTTTGCTTCAGGCCCCCAGCCTCTTTGGATCACCCTGAAATGTACTCATGCTGCCCCATCCCTCTTAACCCAGAAAACAAGTGTCTGCTAAAGTCAGTCAGAGTTAGGCCTGGCTGCACCTTCACTCCTGATCCTTGGTTCACCGGTTTCAGCAGGGGGGAATTGGAATACTCTTGGCTCCCCATCACTGTTCTCATTCTGAATTCTTCACTGTCTTTCACCCTCCCTACCCAAGCTGTTGCCAAAGCCCAGTGATTTGACTTTTGTAACATCTCTCTCTCACATGAGCGCGCTTCCCTCCTCTAACACAGGCTCTCTCACGTGACAACATACAAAATCAAATACAAAATGTTGTTTGGCATTCAAAGACCTTCGTAACTGAACTCCTTCCTATCTCTCTATCCTTCCTTTATCTGATTCCCCAACACACAGGGTTTGATTCAGTGACACTGGCCTCCTGGTCATTCCATAAATGAGACACTCATCTCTTGACTCTGGGAATTTTCTCTCCCTGTCCCTCCTGCCTGGAATACCTTCCCTATTTTGCTTAGCCTACTGACTTCCCTGGCTTGTTTTAAACCCCACCTAAAATCCCACTTTCTACAGGAAGGTTTCCCCAATCTCTCTTAATTCTAGTGCCCTGGGGCAGCTAGGTAGCAAGTGAATAGAGCACCGGCCCTGGAGTCAGGAGGACCTGAGTTCAAATGTGATCTCAGACACTTAACACTTACTAGCCATGTGATCTTGGGCAAGTCACTAAACCCCAATTGCCCTGCCTTGCCCCTCCAAAAAGCAAAAAAAAAACAAATCCAAAACAAAAAATTCTAGTGCCCTCTGTTAATTGTTTGCTATTAATCCTGTAGATAGCTTGCTTTGTATACATTTGTTTGCATGTTGTGTCCCCCTTTAGACTGTTAGCTCCTTGAGGGCAGGGGTCACCTTTTGCCTTTTTTGTATCCCCAGCACTTAGCACAATGCCTAATAAATGTTAACTGATTGATTAAGGACTTGTGTCTTCTTAGGGGTACTTTCATTTTACAAGAGGCCACAGGAAAAGGGGATGCTGATCCCAGAGGGAAGAGTAACACATTGCAAAATTTCAGGCCTTATGGCACAAAGGAAAAGGAGGTCTAGGGATAGTGAGTAAGGAAGGGTCAAGGGATCTTCCCAGCACCAATAACGAATTCATCACTCCACCATCCTTGTAATGGTAACTGACCCTGACATAGCATTCTAAGGTTCGTAAAGAAAGACTTCAAGGTTTGCAGAGCACTGAACACTCATGATCTCATTTGATACTCACAATAATTCTATACAGTGATTATAGGGGTATATGGGATACTCAAGGAGGACTGGCACCTCTGCTGCAAGGGCTTGCTGAACCCTTCAGGGCTGCCCATCC
Source organism: Petaurus breviceps papuanus (assembly GCF_028583685.1). NCBI lineage: Eukaryota > Metazoa > Chordata > Mammalia > Diprotodontia > Petauridae > Petaurus > Petaurus breviceps. The sequence continues at coordinate 5,851,263 of NW_027185674.1, read as the reverse complement.
ACCTTCAGTGTCCACCTGTCACCCAAATCTCACCTGTGGCTCCAAGAGCCTATAACATGTATAGTGGCCACATCCCAGCAGGCAGATGAGTTAAACCAGACTGAGGGTGACCAACAAGCCTCAAACATGTCAAACACATACATCTACCCCACGCATGTGAAGACTTTCCTGGCAGAATGGGCAGATGAAAATAATTTGTTCCAATGGCCATGAAGGCAGCTGAAGCAAGTGCTTGGAGCGCTTAGAGCTTGGTCCGCCATGGAAGACACCAAGGTCGTCCACTGCATCCCTGCCCATCACCGGTCGTCTTGACTTTTGTCCTGCCACTGGACTTCAAACACTCTGAGAAAAAGAGCGAGGCTGATGACTGTGCGTCTCTGTCTCACTTAAATTCAATTCACATGCAAGTCAAGACATCACCCCTGTGAAGGCACTGATCCTCTTTTTAAAAATGAAGGAAGGGGGCGGCCAGGTGGCTCAGCGAGTAAGAGCACCGGCTCCAGTGTCAGGATGACCTGGAGATCGAATCCTGGGCTCAGACACTCAGCACCACACCCAGAAATAACTGGCCGTGTAACCCTGAGCAAGTTACTTAACCCCGATTGCTTAAGTTAAAAAAAAAAAATATGAAGGAAGAACAACAGTGGTTCTTATTTGCATTCTGTAGATGAGGAAACTGAAAGAGGTGAGTGACTTTCCTACATAGTGTCCCAGAGATACTAAGTGTCTAACAGGACCGGGTTGTGCCTTCCTCCCAAATCTTACATAAGGCTGACCTTGAAGGAAAACCTAAACCAACCAGAAACTGACTTGCCCAGACCCTATACACTATTATCACTAAACTCAGCTATTCAGCAAAAGAGATACATTTTAGTTAAGCAAGGGGAGAACAAAGATTCATTCACAAAGCACCTCCCACGTAGCCCAACCTCCAAGATGTTCTCCATCTCCATCCACAGCTCTGGAGAATGAGAATTATTGTTCAGAATGTTAATCCCTTCTTCCCCTTAACCCCAAAGTATTTTCTCTGGTTGTATTTCTCTGACACACTTCTCACGTTTTTATTTATCTTAGTCATTCGTGTCATTGTCCTATAGCCCTGTTTTATGTCATGTTCTGTTTTATGATCACATCTTAATTGTTTTTGAACCTTTCATGGTGACCAGCACAGAGCCTTGTACATGTTTGTTGAATGACCCCAAAGCCCTATTAGATATTCAATCATCCTGCTTATTTCACAACCATCCCCATGAGTATTTGTATGTTCATGTATACATAGACAGAGGGCACAGGATGAGTTGATTATGAAGGGATGATATCTAAAAATAGAATTAAGAGGTGAGATAGGAATTTATTGGGAGAAGAAGAAAAGGAAAAATAGATTAGGGTAAATTATCCCATATAAAAGAGGCAAGAGAAAACTATTATAAGGGAGGGGAAGAGCAGGAAGGTAAAAGGGAATGGGACAACCTGATTCTCATTGAATTTGGCCTAAGGAGGGAATAACATACACACCCAATTAGGAATCTTACCCTACAGGAAAAAGGGGGGAGGGGACAAAAGGGGGGAGGATAGAAGGGAGGGCAGATTGGGGTAGAGGGTAGTTAGAAGCAAACATTTTTGAAAAGGGATAGGGTCAAAGGAGAAAATACAATGATTGGGGGGTGGGATAGGATGGAGGGAAATATAGTTAGTCTTCCATAATATAACTACTATGGAAATTATTTGGGTAATTACACATGTACAATCTATATTGAATTGCTTACCTTCCTAGTGGGGGTGGGTGAGAAGGGAAGAATGGGGAAAAAAAATTGGAACTCAAAGTTTTAAAAACAAATGTTTAAAAATTGTTTTTAACATGCAACTGGGAAATAAGATATACAGGTACTGGGGTATAGAAACCCATCTTGCCCTACAAGAAAGTTAGAGGGGTGAAGGGGGAGGATATAAGAAAGAACAGATTGGGGGAAGGGGTATTCAGTAGGCTTGCTTTTTTAGGATAGGGGTAGGGGAAAGATGGGGAGAGAAAAAATTGTAATTCAAAATCTTGTGGAAATGAACATTGAAAACTAAAAATAAATAAATTAATTAAAAACTTTAAAAAAAGAAAATGTGTATCTCTAAATCTTACATCAACAAAAAGAGAAAGAGTAGATCAAATTAATTTTGCATGCAATTAAAAAACTAGAAATAGAATGAATTAAAAATTCCCAATTAACCACCAAAAAATAAAACTCCTGAAAATCAAAGGAAAGATTAATAACATTGGGAGGAAAAAAATCATTGAACTAATAAATAAAACTAGCTTGTTTTACTGGGAGGGATTAATAAAATTGATAAACCACTGGCTAATTTGATTTTGAAAAAAAGAAGAAAGCTAAATTATTAGTACCAAAAATAAAAAAGGTGATTAACCACCAATGAAGATAAAATTAAAGCAAATATTAGGAACTGCTTTGCCCAATTATATGCCAATGAAACAATCTAAGTGAAATTGATGAATATTTACAAAAATATAAACTGCCCTGATTAACAGAAGAGGAAACAGGATACTTAAATAACCCTGTCCTAGAAAAAGGAAATAACCCATAAAAGAGCTCCCCAAGAAAAAATCTCCAGGACTAGATGGATTCATAAGTGAATTTTACCAAACACTTTAAAGAACAATTAAATCTAATGCTATGTAAGTTATTTGAAAAAATATGGGGAAAAAGTCATACCAAAATTCCTTCTATTACACAAATATGATTTTGATATGTAAACCAGGGAGAACAAAGACAGAGAAAGTTTCCCTAATAAATATTGATGTCAAAAATTTTAAATAAAATATGAGCAAGGACACTATGGCAATATATCACAAAGATCTTACACCATGACCAGGTGGTATTTGTACCAGGAATGCAGTGCTGGTTCAATATTATTGACCATATCTATAACAAAAACAACATCATATGATTATTTTGATAAATACAGAAAACATTTTTGACAAAATACAATACCCATTCCTATGAAAAGCACTAGAAAAAGTAGGGAAGAAATGGAGTTTTTCTTAAAATAAATAATATCTATCTAAAACCAAGAGCAAGCATTTTCTGTAATGAAGAAAAGCTAGAAGCCTTCCTAATAAGATCAGGACTGAAGCAAGGATATCCATTATGATCACTATTCAATATTGTACTAGAAATGCTAGCTATATATAGCATAAAGACAAGAAAAAAAATTGAAGGAACAAGAATAGGCAACAAGGAAATAAAACTATTACTTTTTACAGATGATATGATAGTATAGTTAGAGAAACCGAAAGAATCAAGTAACAAGTTAGTTGAAATAATTAACCACTTTAGCAAAGTTGCAAGATATAAAATAAACCTATATAAATCATCAACATTTCTATATATTACCAACAAAATTCAACAGGAAGAGATGGAAAGAGAAATTCTATTTAAAATAACTGCAGATGGGGTGGCTAGGTTGCTCAGTGAATAGAGCACTGGCCTTGGAGTCAGGAGGACCTGAGTTCAAATCCAGCCTCAGACACTTAACACCAAAACTAGCCATGTGACCTTGGGCAAGTCGCTTAACCCCAATTGCCCTCCAAAAAGAAAAAAAAAAAGATAAGATCAAAATGGCTATATGACTTAGACATAAAGGATGATATCATAAGCAAATTAAGGAAGAATTGAAAATTTTACCTTTCAGATCTATGGATAAAAGAAGAATTTATGACCAAATAAGAAATAAACAGCATTATGACATATAAAATGCATAATTTTTGTTACAAGAAATTAAAAAGATTTTGCACAAACAAAACCAATATAGCCAAAATTAGAAAGCAGGTAGGAAACCAGGGGGAAATTTTTATAGCAAGTGAGTCAGATTTATAAAAATAAGACCCATTATCCGATTGATAAATGATTGAAAGACATAAACAGGAAGATTTTGGAAGAAGACACCCAAGCTATCTATATTCATATGTAAAAAGTAATGCTCTAAACCATTATCGATTCAAGAAATGCAAATTAAAATAACTCTTAGGTAGTACCTCACACCTATCAGATTGATTAATATGCCAGAAAAGGAAAATGAGAAATGCTGGAGAGGATGTGGGAAAATTGAGAAACTAATGCACTTTTTGTGAAATTATGAACTTAGCCAACCATTTTGGATAGCAATTTGGAACTATTCCCCAAAGGCTATAAAACTGTATACCCTTTGAATCGGCAATACCACTACTAGAGATCAAAGAAATCAAAGATAAAGGAAAGGAACCTGTATGTATTGAAGTATAATTTTTTTCACTTTTTCATTTTTCTTGCCTTTTTTGCCACATAACTAACATTAAAATATGCTTTGCATGATTTCACATGTATAATTGATAACATATTGCTTGCCTTCTCAATGGGTGGGAGAAGAAAGGTAAAAACTTTGAACTCAAAAAAAAATTTTAATGTTGAAAATAAATGATAATTTAAAAATAAATAAGGATTTATGTTAATGTTTATAGCTTAAATTTCTGAAATAGCGAACATTTCTATTACTATATCAAATAATAGTAAGAAGAAAGGAAATGTTTACTTTCCTCTTACACTTATGGAAAGTTTCTAATGTTTCAGCATTATAAATAATATTAGCTCCTAGTTTTAGATAAATTTTTTTTTTAAAGCAATTGGAGTTAAATAACCTGCTCAAGGTTACACGGCCAGTTATTTCTGGGTGGGTGCTAAGTATCTGAACCCGGATTCGATCCCAGGTCATCCCGACTCTGGGGCCAGTGCTCTTACTCACTGTGCTACCTGGCCACCCCGACATAAATTTTTTAAAATCATCTTTTTCGAATTTTTAAGAAATGTCTATTATTATTGCTAAATGGTTTTCTGCATCTATTGACACAATTATGTTATTTATTCATTTTTATATTATTCATGTACTAATTAATTTTTCAATATCGAATCATCCTTCTGTCCCTTGTATAAAACTAAATTAGTTGCAAATCCATTCAGGAAGTCCAAAAAGGCATCTTTCATATGTATATAAAAATTATATAAGATTCATTAAGAGAAATAACAGAGATAACTTTTTTTTTGTTTTTTTGGAGAGGGGAGGGCAGAGCAATTGGGGTTGTGACTTGCCCAAGGTCACACAGCTAGTAAGTGTTAAGTGTCTGAGGCTAGATTTGAACTCAAGGTCCTCCTGACTCCAGGGCTGGTGCTCTATTCACTGCACCACCTAGCTGCTCCTACAGAGATAACTTTGACCACTATCTGATCATTAATATCAAACAAAGCAAAAAGATGGATGCTTGCCAAAGATATTCCACACTGTCATGGAAGAGATGTAGTGTAGAGTCCAGGTAGAGGAGTCACTTTAGTAGATGGCTAGGACCTCCAGATTTTGTAGGTGTCAGGTGATTTTTAGGTGCAATTGGAAGATTGCATCAAGTCCTAGAAAATAACAATGTCAACTAAATGAGACCTACAATGACTTTTAAAAGATTGTTCTATTTATCAACATAGAATAAACCAAGTGAATGAAAAATGTCCATTACTGTTATGTAGCTGAATGGACAATTACAGAGTTTGCCCACCGATGTATTTTGGACAGATGCTGCAAATGGACAATGAATTGGGTTCAAAATTGAATAGGAAAAGGAGAGCAAACTGTATTTGTCTTATGGAAATTTTAAAGTTCTCTTAATGACCCCACACTTCTCCCTGAAGTAAAGGCTCGTCTTGGCAATACTGATATGCTTTCAGCGTTATTGTACAATTACAAACCACAGAATTGCAAAGTCAGCAGAGAAACATCCAAAGGGCCACGAAGAGGCACGTGATGGCCATACGCAGGGTGCAATGCAATAAAAACAAAGAATTATACAGAGGCATTGGTTTCAAGGATCTTATCAAGGAAACGCATGAGTGAAACAGAAGATGTGCTGGTCATGCAGTGACAGTAAGATACAATCGACGGATAGCTGGGGCACTCCATTCATATCCTTTCAACATCAGGTGAGAGCATGGCAGATGCCTAGCGCACTGATTGTAACTGCTGTAGTCAGCTGTGGCGGACACGAGTTATATGGATAGGTTGCAATCTGTATACTGGAAGCAATGCTCATATTGATGACATCATAGGCCCACATGTGAGCAGGGAGTTCGTTTATGGCTTTCTTAAATTCTCTAAGATTGCATTTTTAAAACAGATCAGAGCCTACTGTTATTTTGTTCAGAAGGACAGTCATCAAATATTTATAGATGTGCATACATATATGTATATTGTGCTACTTAAATATTTAAATAGTAAGGAAAATATATTTGTATATGTGTATACACAGTATTTAATTTTTAAAAGTCTCCCTTTCCTGGAAATCTATGACATAGGAGATAGAGCTGGCCTTGGCATCAGGAAGGCCTGGGTTCAGATCCCACCTCCAACATAGACTGATGTGGTGATTCTGGGCAAGCTACTTAAATTCTTGGTGTTACAGATACCTAAAGGTCTAAAAGTACAGTTACAAATAAAAGTTGGCTGACCTGCATTGGTACTGAGTTTTATTAGTGGAAGTTCCCTTCTCCAGTAAAATCAAAGTCCAATAAAATAAAATATACCAATAGATATACATACATGTCTGTATGAGTTTGTGTGTATAATCAGAATTCAACAGTCCCTCATCTGAGCGATATGGCTTGGGGTCAGACAGTTCCCTGAGTCAGTTCATAAAAATAACTAACACTTACATAGCACCAGCCATATGCTAAGTATTATACAATTATTATCTCATTTGATCCTCACAACTCTAGGAGATAGGTGCCATCTTACATATGAGGAAATGGGCAAGTTGAGGTTAAGTGACTTGCCCAGGGACACAGCTAGTTAAGTGTTTGAGGCCAGGTTTGAACTCAGGTCTCCCTGACTCCAGGCTCAGTGTTCTATTCACTGTGCCAGCTAGCTACCCATCCTCACCATGCATGTGCTTCTGATGTAAAATTAGCTGGGCCCAGAACTGAATAGGAAGAAAAGGTCAGGATGGATTGCATTCAGGAAATTGTGCATGCTTTTAATGATCCCAAACTGCTCACTGCCTCAAAAACCCAAATCACCAGCACCAATATTATCCCATTGATGCTACTGGGATAGTGAAATATCACAACGTCAGAAGAACTAAAATTACAAATAACCCCAAGGGCAATGAAAAGAACAATGGTGGGTATAAATAGTCTGTAGCATATTATTAAAGATGACTCACATAAAGCAGTGACATATACACTTCATTAGTGACCTGAAAAGGAATCTAATCAATTTCATAGGGAAAATAAGAAGCAAAGGACAGCTGGGTGGTATCACCGGCAACTGGAAAATACCAAGAGTTGAAGACTTCCAGCATATTGGGTAAATTATCTGAGAAAACAGATGCATAAGAGACAGGGAATGATTGCTGGAACATGTTCTGAAGGGGGCGGGTGAGGATGGGATTATGAACACAGGTAGAGGGATTCATTCTATCAAGGACTAGGGATACCTGTGCATATGAGAAAGGAGGAAAGATAATAAGATGTCGTGGAGAGAATGCTGAGCAGGGTTTCAAATCCTGCTTTTAGTACTTAAAAGTTGTTAGAAGACCATGAGCAAAAAAAAAAAAAATCACTTACCTTCTCAGAATCGCTGCTTCCTCATCTGCAAAATGGGAATGCTAATACGTGTACTAGAAGTATTAGAGGCAGCTGGTGGCACAGTGGATAGAGCACTGGGTCTGGAGTGCCTGGCACACAGTAGGTGCTATACAAATGCTTACCTTCTTCCCCTTCTCTTGTACTACCCACCTCACAGGTTTGTTGTAAGGAAATCACTTTGTAAACCTGAAATAGTCGGTCTTATTAAATGTGGCAAAATTTGAAGATGAGGACATTAAAATGTCCATTGAATTTAATGATGAAAGGAAGAGGATTGGTGAGTAGTAAGGGTCCAGCTGATGTCACATTCGTTGTGTTAGGATGTCTTGCAGCGAAAATGGGCAGCAGGAGAGAGGCAAAGAGCAATGGGGAGTGGACAGACAGACAGACAGATGGAGATAGATAGATGATAGATGGATGGATGGATAGATAGACAGACAGATGGAGATATAGATAGATAGATAGATAGATAGATAGATAGATAGATAGATAGATAGATAGATAGATAGATAGATAGATAACTCAGGGATGAACATTAGCAGATAAAGAATATGGGGAGCAAGGAATTTTAGGTTGGCAGTCAATAAATCATTAACCAGGAAGGCTGGGAATATAAAGAAGTCATTATGGCTATAGGATAGGGTTGATATAGGGTATCTCCCATAGGATATGTATGTGTATATAAGTATATGTGTATGTATGTAGGATAGAGAGGAGATCATAATGAGTGAAATGAAAGCTGAATAAAAGAGGAGAGATGGGAAGATTGGAGGTAATGTTCAGAGAATACAATTATTATTGACGTTTGAACTTCAAGGGCAGTGAAACCTCAGTCTTTGCTAGACATTTTCCCTCCTTTCTCTTCTTCCTCCTATATCTCCCTCCTGTGACACAGAGATTCTTAACCTTGGGTCTGTTAAATTCCTTAAAATATTCTGATAATTGTGTTTCAATATGTTTTCTTTGTAAGCCTACATATTTATACATTTAAAAACATTCTATAAAAAGGTTCCATAGGTTTTATTAGACTGCCCAAAGGGTCCATGACACAAAAGAAAGTTAAGACCTTGTTCTTCCATGAGGTTTTGAAGCCTAGTCAGTTTTCAAGCTTCTGTTGAGTGAAGCAAGATAGATAATACTAACTCTCCTAGACCCCAGGGCTCATGGGCCCTGAATCTGCAATACATGAGGCTCCTCGGGTACCCTGGTCTGATTTCAGTGGGGATGGGGCAAGTGAAGGTACACCAAGAATGGAATGGTGGCTACATTTCTAGCCTTGCTGTTCATTAACAATGGCCCTGATCAAGCAGAACACAAATGGGCTTTCAGAAACAATCAAGTCGAAAATGGCGGAGTAGAAACAGTACTTCCACAGGGCTTTGGCTTTCACCTCTCCCGATTCATGTAAAAGGGGACTCTGAACAAACTTAGGAGCTACAGAACCCACAGAGTGACACAGAGAAGCTAACTTCCCACAGAGGACAGCCTGGCAGGCCAGCAGCAAGTGGCCAGCCAGTGCTCTGGAAGCTGAGCCCAGCCCCACGCAAGTCAGAGGTTTTAGCCTCAGCCACCAGCTGGAGGGACTTCAGATCACCAGCAGCTGTGGTGGTTTCCAGAATTATCAACCCATAGATGCTTAGGACAAAGTGAGATACGTGGCTGCTTCAGCTCTTGGCCTGCAGATTGTAGGGGGATCAAGTGACCAGTCTGAGGGGTAATTGCTCTTGCTTTAACCTACTTGGATCTGGATTGCGGTTAAGGATGGAGATCCTGGGGTGTGTGACCAGCTTGCCAGAGCATGTGGAGGCTTCAGAGAGGGCACCCAACTAATACCTTTGGCATCTGAGAAAACCCCAGCAATTGGGATGAAGCTCCCCTGTCTGGTAGCAGAGTTCTACTGTGGCAAAAAGCCCAAAAGTCAAGTAATTGAGTGGCAAAATGAGCAAACGAGTGAAGCAAAGAAAACAGAGCAACCCAACTTTACACTCCTATTTTGGGGACAAAAAGGATCAAAGCATGGAACAGGAAGAAGATAGCGAAGTAAAAACTCCTGTACCAAAAGCTTCCAAGAAAAATACAAGATGGTTACAGGCCATAGAGGACCTTAAGAAGGATTTTGAAAAGCAAGTAAGAGAAGTGGAGGAAAAATTGGGAAGAGAAATGAGAATGATGCAAGAAAATCATGAAAAGAGAATCAACAACCTGACTGAAGAAAATAACACCTTAAAAAATAAACTAACTCAAATGGCAAATGAGGCTCAAAAAGCCAATGAGGAGAATGCCTTAAAAAGCTGAATTTGATGGAAAAAGAATCTCAAAAGCTCACTGAAGAGAATCATTGCTTCAGAATTAGATTTGAGCAAATGGAAGCTAGTGACTTTATGAGAAATCAAGATACTATTAAACAGATCCAAACAAATGAAAAAATAGAAGGCAATGTGAAATATCTCACTGGGAAAACCACTGACCTGGAACATAGATCCAGGAGAGATAATTTAAAAATTATTGGACTACCTGAAAGTCATGATCAAAGAAAGAAACTCGAAATCATCCTTCAAGAAATTCTCAAGGAAAATTGCCCTGATGTTTTAGAACCAGAGGGCAAAATAGAGGTTGAAAGAATCCACTGATCACCTCCTGAAAAAGATCCCAAAAAGAAAATTCCTAGGAATATTGTAGCCAGGTTCCAGAATTCCCAGATCAAGGAGAAAATATTACAAGCAGCCAGGAAGAAACAATTTGAATATTGTGGAAACACAATCAGGGTAACACAGGATCTGGCAGCTTCTACACTGAGGGATCAAAGGGCCTGGAATATGATATACCGGAGGTCAGAGGAGCTGGGATTAAAACCAAGAATCACCTACCCAGCAAAACTGAGCATCATGTTTCTGGGGAAAATATGGTCATTCGGTGGAATAGAGGACTTTCAAGCATTCTTGATGAAAAAACCAGAGTTGAATAGAAAATTTGACATTCAGATAAAGAAGCATGAGAAGGTAAACAGGAAAAAGGAATCACAAGGAACTTATCAAAGTTGAACTATTAGCATTCCTACATGGAAAAACGATGATTGTAACTTATGAAACTTTTCTCAGAAACAATCCAAGTCAGTAGCTATCAGCATAACATTTTAGACATTTTGAGAAGTTAAGGTTTAATATTCTCTCTTGGAAGAACTATCAAGCTTTTATGTTTTTTTTTTTTTTTTAAAAACAAATGCTTCCCTTTTAGCGTGCTCAGGACTCGCCGTGATGTTGAGCTGCCCTGGGTTTCTGCGCCTCGTTGTACAAACTGTTCCCTCCTCTCCAGATGATCATATCCTCCATTCCCTTGCCTGGAAAAGCATTCTCTGGGATCACTGGCTTTTGGCAGGGTCATCATAGAGAAGAAAGGCACAATAGTCAAATCTCACCAGTTCAGAGGTAGCCGATTCTGAATCTGAGTGATCAAGTGTGGACTGGTTTAAATTCCCTCCATTTTCCTTTTCCCCTTAAAAGAAAAGCCACCCCCCTCCCCCAAAATGGAGAATACAAATAAAATCAATGTTTGAGTTGAGTTAAGCCTATCTAGTCAGCTAATACAAATTTATTAAATACTTACCACTACCAGACACTGGAGATAAAAGGCAAAATGATCTTTGTTGTCAGGGACCTCACATTCTTTTTTTTTTTTTTTAAATATGGAACGCTTCACGAATTTGCGTGTCATCCTTGCGCGGGGCCATGCTAATCTTCTCTGTATCATTCCAATTTTAGTATATGTGCTGCCGAAGTGAGCACCACATTCTAATGGGGAAGGAGAACTACAGAGATAAAAGCTCTATACATATAAGTTATGACAGGCAAAAGATTAAGGAATGCTAAAGGCCTCCTCCACAGTATGTGGGATTTAAATGAGTTTGGGAAAAATTCAGGGAAATTAAGGTACCCAGTGGAGGTGAGGAGGGAGGAGTGCAAAGGTAGAGTTAGAAGAGGCAAAGACTGAATGCATGCAGAAGAGCAAACAGGTTAATGTAGCTGAAACAGATTGATTGGAGGTCTGTGAAGTTTAAGAAGGCTGAAAGGGTAAAATGGGGCCATGTTGTGAATGGCCAGCTGTCTTCTCAGCCACAGGCAGATTCCTACTGGAGTAGAGGTCAGGTGGCTTTGTACAGGTGATATTTTAGCAGTTCCACTGTTGGTAGGGCCAAAGCCCAGATTTTTCAGATGCTGAATCGTATCAGGCTTTCAGCAAGATGCTTGATTGAGTAAAAGGTCACACTGAGAGATGAGAGGGGGCCAGAAGACAAGATTGCTTTCTTGGAACAAGTGGATCAGGCAGGCAAATTCTTAAGTGGGAGTGGAAGGGGAGTATTACAGAGAAGCTTGTTAATGAACCAGAGAAGCTAAGTGTGCAGGCAGGTAGGACTCAGCTTAGCTTTTCTAAGCAACTATGTCCCATTGATCCCACTACAAAGAATCCTGTCTCCCAAAGTCCAGATTCCAAACATTACTATCTTTACTTTAAACTAGCAATCCCACCAAACCTAGACTCCCCAGTCCCAGCTGAAATCAGAATCTTCAGGACAGGATGGAAGATCTTTAATATAACGTCTCACTAGTTCTTGGAGTCTCAATGATTCACCTGGGGATGGAGGAGCCGATTCTGAGGTGCATCTCTGGTGCTCTGACAACCAGAGAATTTCCTAACCTATTTTAATAACAAGTTTTAAGTACTTTGAAAATATTCATTTGCATATAACCTTTATGCTAATTATAATTTATCCTTTTTCATTCAAAGTTATCTATTAAGGTCCCTCAGATCTTGGACTTAAAGAAATTGGCACTAGTTTCTGAAAGTATTTAAAAGTATAAAAAATCCATTTCATTAAAACTGTTCCCCAATTTTGGCTCAGACTGGTCTTTCATTCAGTCTAAACTCATTAGATTTGAGTATATCAAGGAACTAATACATGCAGTTTAGTAGTCCATCACAGAAAGATGAAAACCAGATTCCATCAAAGAAAATGCAATGGTTACCTGTACATCACATTGGTCAATAAAGGGCAAAGACAACAAGGAAACTACCTTTGTCCCTAGACTCTGCTCTCCCAGACTTTATTAATTACTGGTTATAGCTCAAATCCCCAGAGTTAAGAACAAGGCAGCACTTATTTAATAAGCAGCCTGGGTCAAAGGGGAGAAAAATCTGGGCAAATATCTCACACAAAATCCCAGGTGTCAAAGATTAATCACAGGCCCTCATATACCCTATACAAAATTTCCACATCTCAAAGGACACTTGAGGATTCTCTTATTCTCACAATACCCCAGCTGTACACAGGAAATGTATATCCCCAGTAACTCAAGACCAACTCTCCATTTGCAAAGTGTTATTTGTTGTATTTGGAGTCAAGACTAGGGTTCAATGGCCACCTCTGGAGCCCCAGGAGAAGCTACTTAACTCTGAGTCTTAATTTCTCCATTCATAAAACGGACTATTTGTAGCACTTGCTTCAAAGGCATATCAAGTGGACCAAATGAATTAATGCATATAAAGTGGTTGGCAAACCTTAAAATGTCACATGAATGGAAACTACTGCTACTAGGAAGAGCTCCCAAGAAACCCTGGTTAATTTACTATTCCGTGCCCAAGACAATCACATGGAGAAACCATCCCGTGTCCTGGGAAATAACTGCTAAATTGGCAGTCAGAAGATCTGTGCTTAGATCCTTGAACGTGTCATAATTAAGACTTCATTTGGTTTGCTGACTTCCTCCACTCAGATTTGTTCTTTTAGGACTTCTCTACAGAACTTTGTGAATGGATAAGGTAGAAAAAAAAAAATCACCAACAGCCAACCTTTTGGGTCATGTGGTTCTCAGAACCAGGCTGATCACACCATGCTTGGAGCCTTGGACTCTGCTGGCCAGCCTTCTAGAACCCAACATCTAGAAGATTCGGATATACTTTTGAGGAAAAAGCAAATGAACATTTTAAACTTTCAAACTTGATGCTTGCTCTCAAGATTAGGAATGGGCAACAATCACATTAGTAAGTGCTCTCTTAATCATAAATTGTTCCAAACATAAGCCGCATGTAATCTCCCAGCTTTTAAATTGACATTTGAAACAATTTAACTTCTTAAAACTTCAGAGTATTTTATTTCTTTTTAAGGCCACAAGTCTTTAATAAAACTGTCAGGCATGAAAGAGTGGGTGTCATGGCAAATAGCCTGTGCTTTTATACTAATGAGCTTTAAGGGTTACAAAGTTTTTTTTCTTTCAGCAGTCCTACAGAGTTAGGTAGTATATTATCAGTCCTATTTTACAGAGCAGGAATCTGAGCTCAGGTTTTATGATACCTCCTACCTCTGTGGTCCCAAGCTTTGGGGCATGTACTTTCATGTTCAATGCCAACTGTAGCACATTTGGTGCACAGGAGAAGAAGAGCATTAGGACCTCCAACTTAGTCATCTTTTTTGTAAGGTTCGCTGTTGGCTTTTGATAAGCTCCTAAGTTACCGTAAGGGCTAAGAAGCAAACTTTCCAGGAAGCAGGACAGAACTGTACACTTAAGTGCTGCAAAAAGAGGTGGGATAAGATCGTGAAATGAGCCCTTGACTAAAAATCAGAACTAGATTTGTCTTGATTTGCCTCTAACCCTGCAGACCCTTGCCATCAGCAAGTCATTTACTTTTCTGGGCATCAGTTTCCCCTTCTGTAAAATAAGATGATTGGACTAGATTTCTTAAGGACCTTCCAACTCTCAACTTCTATCATTCTGCAGGTTAAGGTTTGCATTTACAAAGGTGCAAAGTATCTTAGTAGCTATTGGAGTCAAAAACAGTTGATACTGTTTAATTGTGCCCGACTCTTCTTGACCGACTTTGGGGGTTTCTTTGCAGATACTGGAGCAATTTGCCATTTTCTTTTCCAGCTCATTTTACAAAAGAGGAAACAGAGGCCAAAAGGCTTAAGTGGTCTGCCCAGAATCACATAGCTAGCGTCTGAGGCTGAATTTGAACGCTGGGCACTCTGGCCATTGCACCACTAGCTGTCCTAATATAAATCATAGAAGGGTCTTAAAATAGACTTCAGGGAAGGTGTAACGCAGCATCTAGCACAGATCAAGGGCTCAATAATCCTTTCATTTAACTGTTTGTAGGTTGGAGCCACTTGACATGGATGAGGTCAAAAACCTTACTCTATCAAGGTTGTGACTTGGGGTTAGGAAAGGAATCCTTCAAGACCTCCAATATTACCACCCACAACTTTCTAATTAGGGGTTTTCCTCAAAAACCTAACACTTTTCTTTGGGATATAGCACAGACAAGTGGTGTCCAACACATGGCCCCCAACTCCCAAGTGCAGCTGAACCAGATTAAAATGAATGGGAGCTACTTAACAGAACAACACAATGAAGCATCACATGAGGACCACAAGTATCGAAGTACAGGTCCCCATTTCTGAGTTTGACGCCTTTGATGTAGACCATACCTCTTCAACCAGCATATGGCATAAAAGATTCACGATCTACTTGGGGGAGGTACTCTACTCTAAAACATAATAAGCCTGATAAACGAAAAATGTTAATTATCCAGCATTTAGGGACTGGGATAAATTGGCTGTATGATTATAGGGAACTCCCTGGATGAGGAAACTCTCAACTAACATAGGTCAGCACCTTTATAGTTTTAAGAGTTGACAAGAACACTGACAGCAACTTGACCAGGGTTGCACAGTCTGTCACAGGTAGAACTTAAAACGAGGTATTCCTGATTCCAACATGAGTTCTCTATGCTTCATGCCAGGCTGCGTCCCTATTATACTTCTTTTATCAAAATATTGTCCATTTCACTTGCAAACATGTAGTTAAATCAGTCAAAACCAAGTGGAGCAAAGCAAAAAAAAAAATTAGAACTTCCATTTCCAAAACAAAAAAAGTGTATGTTTCTTTTTATTTGGCCATGATAATTTTGTGTTGGTCCTTCCCAACTGAAGAAGCAAAGAACAGGGAACCAAGTCTTCCATTGATTCAACCTTTTAAGTCACACAATCTTTGTATTTCACTGAATAGTCACTAAGGCTCTATTGGTTCTTAGAGGAGTGAGACTCTTCTCAGGACTTCCTGGAATCTGCCTCCCGTGGAAGAGCCTGAAGCAATCTTTAAAAACCTGAAACAAGTCTCCTTTCTGGAGTAAGGAAGGACCCACACAAATTTCCTCCTAACTTTTATGCTAGACTCCCCATTCTGTTCATTCTAAGACTAGTATTTTGTTGCATATCTCCAATAAACTACTGGACATTTCCATTTAGCTGTCTCATCATTCTTTATAAACTCTCCAGGAGTCATCACCTGGCAACAGGCTTGTGGCTTTAAGTCTCACAGTCACCATAAACTCAGTTGAGTTTATCATCTTCCCCTGAACACTGGCCTTGCCTCCCACATTCTCATTAACAGTTTCCCAATCACCTAATCATAGAACTTATTTTGTCCCTTTTCTCCTCACCCCTTACATCAGTTTCTAAATCTTTATTATTCTTCCTTTAAAGAGTCTAAAGGAATAGCCAGGTGGCGCAGTAAGAGCACTGGCCCCAGAGTCGGGAAACCTGAGTTTGGTTCTGGCCTCAGATACTTAACACCTACACAAAATAACTGGCTGTGTAACCTTGAGCAAGTACTTAACCCCGATTGCTTTAAAAAAAAAAATCTAAAAAAACTGGGGCGGGCTAGGTGGCACAGTGAATAGCGCACCGGCCCTGGAGTCAGGAGAACCTAAGTTCAAATCTGGCCTCAGACACAACACAAAAACTAGCCATGTGACCTTGGGCAAGTCACTTAACCCCAATTGCCCTCCAAAAGGCAAAAAAAAAAAAAAATCTAACCTTTATTCTTTCAGGTACCATTCATGTCCAGTCAATACCCCACTTTCACCTGTATCATAATGCTAATCTTCCCCAAGTCCCAGGTTCTGTTCCTTCCAATCCATCCTGGCACATCGCTACCAGATTCTGTCATTCCTTAACTTTAAACTTTTAAGTGATTCCTTATGAATGCTAAACTTCTGTTAAGACTACCAGGGTCTTCTGAAATTTACCTATAATCTCTCTCTTAAACCCTATTTGCTACTATACCCAACATAATACCCCTCCTCCCAGCCCAGCGATCTGATTTCCAAGCATGATTCTTCCTGGAACACACATCCTTGGAAATTTCCTACTTCTTGCCTTCATGACCTTGGAATGGTGTTTCTTTCTTCTCCATCTAACTCAGTCATGCCAATATTTCAATTCCCATTTCAAGTTATACTTCCTCCTTAGACTTTGACTAAGGTCACCCTCTTGTCTAAAGTCACACCTCAATTTCACATTTAGTTATTTGCTGTCATATTGATCTTCTTTCTGTTTCATGAGCTATTTATTAATCTTTCCAACTAAACCACCAGCTCCTAGAAGGCAGTACCTATGCCTTTATCCTTCACAAGTTAACACAGTACACATTATGCAGAAGAGACTTAAATATTTTTCAAATGAATTATAATTACATGCCCACATAAGAGCTGGGGATGTTTAGCCAAAAAAGAAAAGATGGAGGTTGGGAGGAAAGAATAACTTTTTTAAGGACTGTCTATTGAAGAGGGATGAAACTTGTTGTGCATGGCACCAGAGGGGAGAGGGTGGAAAACTGGTAGAAGTTGCATTAAAGAAAAATTAGTCATAATATAAATAACAACTTCCAAAAATGGCCTGACATAGCAGGGTAGTGGGCTGCCTCTTAAAGCCAAATACTAAATGACTATGTACTGAGCATGATAAGGGGTTCTTATTCAATTATAGGTTGAACTAGATGGCATCTAAACAATTCCCTTCATTAGAGAAACTAAAAATTATACCCAGAAGGTGAAGCACCAAATGGAAAAAGGAAAAAACACTAATGCAAGTTTTTAAAATTCAGGCATCAACAATAAGAGTTGAGAAAATATCCAAATGTGAATTTCTTGAAGTCATTTCTTTTAACCTACTATAAACCTGTTGGTTAAATGCAAAGATGATTGTTGACATCTAAAAGGTAACAGAATGATAAACAATATACATCATGTTTTATTAAACAAATTATGTCAGACAAACAGGGATACTACTATCTGATTACAAAGGTAGCAGACAGACAATGCAGCTGTAAAAACTGAAGGATCTGGCATGATGCCACAAAAAGGCTTCTTGGAAAAGCAATATTAGTTTCTGTTTTGAAACAGGACTGTCACATGAATGGGAAACCTGCTAAAGGAACATGATGAATAGTACTGAAAACAAGGTTGTGAACAACAATTCGTGTCTGCTTTATTTTATTTTCATCTTCAATAACCATACCCCAAAGTTCACATGGTGTTTGCCACCTAGTTGAAGGCCTGAAAAAAATCTAATAAGCTATCTGAAATTAAGTCTGTACAAACTCAATAGTCTACGAGAGAAATTAAGCAAAGCTCACAAACAGAGAATACTTGATAAGGTGCAAAAACCAACCAGGAACAGTGGCAAGCTTCTGGATTCATATGGAAAAAACCTTGGGCAAGACACTTAATCTCCCTGGGACTGTATCCACATCCATAAAATGAGGGGGAAGCTGAATTAAACGGCCCCTGTTATAGATCTATGACCCTATGAACCCACAATTGTTCATATACAGTTGACTATTTTACAGACTGGTCATTAGCTCTCCCTTCTCCTTCTGACACTGGTTAAAACACGCCAAGAGTCCACAAGTACTCATTAAGGCACCTCAATTTTAGAAAAAGATTAGTCAATTGCATGGCAGTCAGAGATTTAGATTCAAAGCTATGTGAAATGACTACATCTTGGAAAAGAATACACAAACTAAAGAACAGCATTTGAAGTAATTTAAATCCTTGAGAACCAACAAACTGTTCGAGTTAATTAAATTAAGCAAAGAACATGATGTTGTTTCCAAAGAAAGTTAATTAAAGGTTAAGGGTACCAAATTTAGCAAGCGGAAAAACCAAGTTCTTTGAATCATTTTAAATTAGACAGAGGAAACAAATATCCTACAGGAAACTGAATTCTTTGGGCCAAGAAAAAAAATGTGGCTGGAGGCTCTCAAAAGTTTCAGCGCTAGTTTAGCTTTCTTGAGTAACAAACTGTGATCATGGGTATCCTATACCACAAACTTAAAGAGTAAATAAAGCTTTTGCAAACATATTTAAAATTTCTTCTTCCCAATTCCTCTCCAATATCCTTGGTTACTCTGCAAACTTTTCACAAAGGGAAAATACCTTGGCATTCAATCACTATTGCCCAACTCCTTCACCCCATCCCACAAGTTGTGGCTGGACTATTTTCAGGTAATAGTTGTGCAGTAGTTCCTTTTTGAAAAACAAGTAAACTCCCAATATGTGGCATGAGGTACCAGAAATGTACATCTACCAACAGTAATAAAACAATATGCCTGGGGCAGAATTTGCATAGTGATCTTCCTATGTAACAGGAAGCATCCAAATACCAGAATTTCCTTTTGCATCCACCAGTAATACTACAGTGTCAATGACAATTTGGAGAAAAATAAGTCATTTCCCTTTGACGGGCACAAGAGAAAGAGAAGAGTCATAAAAGCACAGATATAAAGTAAGCCAAGACGACTTCAGAAGGATTTGTCAAAATTAGATAGATCTGTGAAAAGTTACTCATTCAGCAAAGCAGACTCTTACACAGACTGTGTGGGCATACTTTTTTCTAGAATAGTTAATTGCCTTTTATTAGAAAAAAAAGTTTATTTGACTATTTACATAATTTTATTGCTGTGTATTACAACCAAAAACTTACTTTTAACCAGTTTGCAGAAGTCATCCAGCAAATAAGAAACAGAAATCATTTTTGAAAAGATGGCAACATGGCTGAATATATTTGATACTCAGAGTATTTTATGAATAAGAAAAAAATTTGTCAAAGCTAAATTTACTTCTTGCTGCACATAATCTTTTTTTTCTTCCATTTTCAGAAGGTAACATTGTCTTTTCAATAAATATCAAACTAACTGGCAATAAAACAGATTCCATGAACCAGAGATGCAAGAAAAAGTAGCTCTGGCTAATTATTCCTGTAGTCCCATGAATCCTTTTTAGTCCAAGGAGATGATGTCTGGAATGTTGTTCCCACTGCTGGTGTTTATAACCCCCGTTTCACTCCTGCCTGATGAAGTAACATGAGTGTTGCCTTCTTGGGGGCTTGTGGATGTGATGATGTTTCCAGCTGTGCTGCTTGTTGACAGTGTTGAGGAGAGACTATCCAAAAACATAGGAGGGCAGTACTGCTTGAAACAAACAATGATGATGATGATGAGATTACACTGGTTTTAAACAGAGCAGAGAACTTCACATTATTTCAGTGGCTTCTTTCTACCCAGCAGAGATGAAAATTTTCCCAAGGCTTTCTTCCTAAGGTGGCATTAGTTAACATAATATTTTGTTTTTAAGCATTACTTACAACTAAACTAGAAAGTCCTACTAATATCATCAATGACCAGTTTAGCTTAAAACTCAAAATATGCACTGAATAAATATTTGTTAATTGAGCATTAGCCAGACAATTCTGGATAATGTTAAAGTAAAGAGCAGAGAGAAGCTGCTACTTCAACATGGCTTAAAGGAGTATCTTACATATTCTGGAAGAGTTAATACAGGGTTACCTTCCGTGATGCTAATTAAGTAAAGTGGCCTTAAAAATTCACCTGTTCTTTCACTGGATGATAATCCAGAATACCATTCCTCCTCTTCCCAACTACTGAATAGCTAAGAAGCCTTTAAAGTCACCTTCAAATGCAACTTTCCCTATGAATCTTTGCCCAATTCCCCCATTTAGTAATCAATCACTTTCCCTCTTAGACTTCAAACAGGACTTGTTTCTATGTATGTTGTTATAAGACTGTGTGCTGCTTGAAGGGAGGAATCATATCTGATCTAAACTTTGTCTTTCACTCAATGCACAGAATACTGCTCTATATACATTAGGCATTTAACAAATGTAACTAAATTTAATTGAATATTGTACTCTGTGCACAATTATGACCCCAGGGGGGCCTTTTCAGTACTGCTCAGCAATCCTTCTCTTCTCTCCTCTTCCTGCCTTTCTCATATCTGCTCTCTTTATAAGGCCCTCAGCCAAAAAGCACCTCCTACAACTTAGAACATAAGTGACCTTCCACACTGCTTTGTAACAACGAACACTATCTGAATGAATGGCCACCTCTTCATTACTTAAAATATTCCAAGACAATTCTCCATGTTCTTCTTTTCCCCTCTTACCTCAAAGAAAAAGGCATCTGCCCCTCCCTATACCTTGGGGACAAGCACTTTACCTCAGCCTCGGATCCCATCTAACCTAAATTTTCATGAAGCAGGGAGCATTGTAGCTAAACTCTGTACCCTCCCTAAAGACTAACAGAGTAGATATTTAGTAAATGTGTGCTGTACTGAAAGCTGGCCAGCTGATTTCAGCTGTGACACATATTTACTGACACAAAAATAACTAAACCACTCCTAAAATAAAATGTTCATTGAGATACTACATAGTAAGAGCAAGAAATGTATAAAAGCTATAGATATTATATGACCTGTGTATTTTATATATAAGTAATAGTTTATTAAAAAAACTATTAAAACAAATAAAAATCTACAATGCACAGAATAGATACCCTAGTTTTTATTGCAAGTGTAATGATTTCTGAAAGGAAATATGTAGGCTTCTTCACAAGTATTATGCTGGCCATACATGATACCTATTTTAAGAAAATGGAATATTTTCACTATTTAAAAATATCTGGGCTCATTTAAAAAGTGACCATATACCAAGTGAATCTTGGGGGCGGCTAGCTGGCACAGTAAATGGAGCACCGGCCCTGGAGTCAGGAGGACGACCTAAGTTCAAATCCTGCCTCAGACACTTAACACAAAAAAAAACAAGTCGTGTGACTCCTTCAAAAAGCAAAAAAACCAAAGTGAATCTGTAAAGTTCCTAAGTAACTTCTCAGAACTATAAATGCAACTATCAAATGTTTAAAAGCACAGAATAACCTGGGGGCAACGGCAGGAATTAAGTCTCTCAAATCATAGGGGAAAAATATCTTTTAAACATCATAATCTCTTTGTATTCCTCAAGGCCTAACTTTACTATTAAAGCTCCCTCATTGGTTCTTTTTTCTAATCTGCTGTAGTAAAAGCCTGTGTCATCCTTTATTTGCAAAATGGTTGCTATAGATATGTTATTAGCAAGTAACATGTCTAGCTTTTTAAATGGCTGGAGACGGCTTTGTGGCTGATCTATCCATTCTATGTCCATCACTTGGTTCCTCTTCTTTACCCGCCCAATGGAATGTATTTTGCTTCTAAAATGGCTATGGATTAAGTGCACAGAAAATACAGTGAAACAACAGCGCTGACTGGCTTACATGAAAATGAACTTTCATTATGACTACTATCCTCTTACCAAACTACCATCAGCTACCAAGTTTATTCGATCAGAGCTCAGTAATTCAATTTTCACTCCCCAGAGTCGATGAGTCTGATCCAAAGGAATGTTCACAACGAAACATGTAACCCCTTCAAATCTAAAGGATTTATCATTTGTTTAGATGCTTTTGCCCCAGAACTTAATGGTACAATAGTTACTGGAAAGTGAAAACTCTTCCTACAGGGAATGACTTAGATTTCATTTGACTTGAAATGCTTCTAAGCACAGACCCAATATTCCCATTGCTCAAACCCGACATGGTCAAGTACACAGTATCAAAGTATAAGAGAGGCAAATTTTATGTCATTGTGTAACTGAATAAGAGTCAGTAGATATCTTCTGCCATTTTTTTTTCTCTCCCCTTCCCCTTTCTTATTTACTTTTCTTTTTTCTCTTTTGCGAAGGCCCTAAACCTGATTCTGGCATGCATGGCTATTGCTATGCCTGGACCATGACATTCTAGCAGAGAGTTACTTGCTATCTTAAATAGAAAAAAACAGTGTATAAAGATTTGCCTACTGTAATCAGAGATACATCGATTTATACGACAGCTTTATAAACATGGTTGAATAAATCCTATTGATCAGGTCTCTCAGTTCTCTGTGTACTATGTGGTATATTTCTAATCCTAGGTCAGTTTTACCTGACCATGTAACAACCCCCCAGGGCTACATTCCCCTCACATTCCTGGCTTCTTCGTGCTCAAGAAATATACACATGCTTAATTTTAAGCTAAGGATATGTTAAAAATTATATAACAGATAATGAAGGTTAAATTACCTCAATGAGCATGAACAAATGAATTACTAGCTCTAAAGTTATACTACTTGTCAAAATAACAAATTTGGTCTCTTAATTTAAAGCATCAGAACCAAATGAAATGCAAATTAATTGCTAAACCGAAGTAACATACCTGTGGATCAACTGGAATTAGGGAAAGAAAATCCAAACCTAAAATTAAAATGATATGTTAGCAGTAATCTTTTCTATTTAGAAGACAGGAATTAATTCTAAAAATCCTCGTTTTTTCTAAGCCATTTAATATTCAGCGAAACTAGGAGGCAGCTAGAAGGCTCAGTGGATAGAGTGCTGGGCCTGGAATCAGTAAGATATGAGTTCAAAGCCAGACTCAAGCACTGTAACCCTGGACAAGTCACTTAACCTCCGTTTGCTTTAATCCACTGGAGAAAGAGATGACAAACCACTCCAAAATCTTTGTCAAGAAAACCTCGTGGACAGTGTGGTCCACAACGTTGAGAAGAGTTGGATACGACTGAAAAACAACTAAGTAAAACTTATTACTACTCAAGCTATTAGAACTAGTACAATATCCTCGACACGACTTTACAAATACTTGGGGAAGTATCTCTAAAACATATTAAGAACATGTAAAAGTTCCCCATACAAGTGACATATGCATCTCCCTGCCCAAATGTTTCAAAGAAAACTTCAAAAAAATTCTCAATTTTGAATCACATTTTGTGTAGAACATATCAGATAAGTCAGTCATTTACACAATGCATTTAGATTAGTGCAAACCTAGAGCCACAGAAACCAGAGAAAATTAAGCTGTGATAAAAGATACTTAACCACATTGAAAATTTACAACAAGAATTGAAAATAAAGACCAATCTACCAGACCCATTCATCTTCCATTAATTTCCATTCTACAAACATTTATTAAGCAATTATTATGTGCAAAGCTAGGTGCTAGGGATATGGGCTGCTAATGGTACAGGCATCTGAAACAGTCTCCCACAGCCCCTAAGCTGAGAACAGCTGCGGTCATTAATTTTCAGAGTGGCACCAGCAAGAGCAGTTGAACTGTTTTATACAAGGCCCTGGCATACTGTCACACAGGACCAAGAGATGTGAAGCACTGACATGGGGCCTAAAGAAAAAAGACTTCACCTCTCCCTGCTTAATATCTATGAATTTCATATATGTTCAGTATCTTTATGTTATGTATGTTATTGGCACACATCAGCGTGGATGTGGATGTGCATATACATGCATATATCTATCTATGGGGCTTCTATTTCTTTGGTACTTGCTCCCCACTTCCAGGTAGGAGCAGTGTTTTTCACACCATATATATTTATATAACAGGTGATCAATGGGAGTCAAAGCTGATAAACTTTAAAAGTTATCTGCTAAAGCATATAATTTGAGCAGTTTTAAATGACACCCTTCCAGGTTATTGTTTGTAAATGCTTCCAAAAGTATTTCCAAACAAATGATATCAATTTTCAGTCCTGGAAAAGATCTCTGAGATCACTTAATCCAATCCTCTCAGAAAACTAAAGACCTCAGAAGATGGAAGTGATTTGCCTAATTATTATGACTAATTAGCAGGAGAACCAAAAGTAAAACCTAGGTCTCCTAATTTTCAATTTCAACATTTTTGCCAAAACATCATGATTTGAATACAATGAGCTAAATAGAATCTATGGAACTCATTAAGTGTCCAAATCATATTGGGCCAGAGCAACAAAAATTGAACGAATGCTTTGATAAAACAGCATGATCAAAATTCAGGAGAAAGTTAGTACTTAGGATACAATAAAAACCTTAATCATTTCAGTTGTATCTGTGTCTGACTCTTCAAATGACTCCATTCAGGGTTTCCTTGGCAAAGATCCTAGAGTAATTTGCCATTTCCTTCTCCAGTGCATTTTACACATAAGGAAACTCAGGCAAGTAGGGTTAAGTGACTTGCCCAGGGTCACTTAGTATCTGTGACTGGATTTGAACTTAGATTTTTCTGACTCTAAGCCCAGTGCTCTATCCACTGGACTACCAAAAAACTCATTAGAGAAAAACAAACAAACAAACAAAAAACTAGGGACAGAGCAATGAATAAAGCACCAGCCCTGGAGTCAGGAGGACCTGAGTTCAAATACGACCTCATACACTTAACACTTACTAGCTGTGTGACCTTGGGCAAGTCACTGAACCCCAATTATCCTCCAAAAAGGAAGGAAGGAAGGAAGGAAGGAAGGCAAAGAAAAACTTAGGCCAAATTACTTTCATGTTCTTTCAATAAATGGAAGTGAAAAAGAAAGGACTACAGCTGATCAAATGTATCCTGGAGAGAAGAAAGGCAAAGCAGTAGTAACTTATGTAAAATTCAAAGATAAAATGTATTATCTAACAAGTGTGTCTGTGTGCTCTGAGTGGGGAGAAATTTGAGAAGGGCAGCATCCATTTGAAAATATGAATTTCACCTGGGAAATCTTATTACCCAGACAATTTAAACAGCCTCAGTTATATTTCTAAATGTTATAGCTGACATTCACAGAAAAAGACAAATTTAAATGTTAAGCATTTTGACTGTGGAACCAGCTGGTACATCCTACCCCTTTTAAGAAAACAGGATGAACAGGGTAAAGCAAGAGGGGGGAATAAAACAGTACTTGTGCAGTCTTTATAATGAATAAAGAATATGCTGACACATTCTACTGATAATACAAACCTTTATTCTTACCTCTTATACAGCTTACACCAGTAAATTCTTCATAAAGGATAATATATCTTATGAGAGAGAATGTGTGTGTGTGAGTGTGTGTGTGAGAGAGAGAGAGAGAGACAGAGAGAGAGAGAGAGAGAGAGAGAGAGAGAGAGAGAGAGATCCTCAATCAGGGATTGATCTTTCTGCTCTGAAAGTACTGGGAAGACAGTGATGACAGTAGCTTACATTGATAACATTTTACATCTATTACTTCATTTAATCTTTGGATCAATCCTGTAAACTAGGCGAGATAGATATAATAGAATTAACTGCACTCTAGATGAGACTGAGTGACTTGTGAAAATTCACAGAATTTATATGTCGAAGCCTAAGACATGAGACTGAACAGTCATCTGGCTTCACATACAGTTTCTTACCACTACTTCACTTGCCTTCCTCCAAGGGATCAGGACACAACCTATTAAATGACTGATAGATGTCATCTATAAACCTTGAACAATGTTATTTCATTTAAGATTATTAGCTGGATATCTTTTAGGGGAAGAAGCATTTATTAAGTGCTCACTATGTGCCAGGTACTGTGCTAAACATTTTCCCAACATTATCTCATTTAATCCTTGGAACAATTCTGGAAAGTAGGTGATATTTTTAGACCACTTTACAACAGAGAAAACTGAGGCAGATGGAGATTAAATGACTTGCTCAGGGTCACACAGTTAATAAGCTAATGGCCCCAGTAATGGCTAGATCACAGATTCCCTGATGAAATGTAAGATTAAAATTTAAATAGCTAATACTGCTGCTCTAAAACTAAGTTTGTCTTAAAATACGCACTTTCAAGTAAGAGAGGAAAATCTTAACAAAATACATTACCTGGCAAATCTGAGGAAATACTTGATATTGGAGTGTGGTGGAATGGCACTGAGTAATCTGTTAATGAAGGTGGAATGGCAGCATCCGCAGTCACATTGGGCACCCTGACAGTGGATGGCTGGTACATGAGAACCCTGTTTTAAATAGTATGAAAAATTACAAGCAATTTGGCTGTTAGTTTACAGGAGAGGAGAGTAGGACCACTGGTCATTCTCAGTGGCAACACAACTATACAGTGGCTACACACAACATTGTACTGCATTCTAATCTCATCTTTCATAAGTCTTCATTATAACATGAATGTATCTTGTTTGTCAGCAGCAGCTGTGACATAAGAGCAAGCTGGCATTAAGAGAAAGTACAGTGCTAGAGTCATTCAGATATTTTCATCCAATAATATAAACATATAAATACATAGGTAGATACATACACGCATGTTAGACGTATGCTTTCATTGACATATGTGTGGCTGTAGAAGGAAATTTATTTTGAATAGCACAGCCAGAAAAATTTTCTCAATTCTGACCAGTTCTGATCCTACCACAGTAAACAGAGATCTGGTTTGCCTCAGTAAGCCACTAAACCCAAACTCACATGGGGCATGGTGTGACAAACAAATGCTAAGCAGTGTCCTGTGTCAGGCTAATGTTTGAGACCTACGTGCCACCTAGTCTTCTGGAAGATCTGCATTTTTCAAATAAACTTTTTGGCTACTAAAAATACAAATTAAACAGATAAAATATTACTATCATTTCAGTATAAACTAATTAAAAATATTCAGGCTTAACAAGATTTTCTTTCATTCCTCTAAATACTTGATAACTATTTTCCTTTTGTTGTCTAAATTAAATGCATTATCACTTAAGCCATGACAATTCATGGGACATTCACAAGTAAGAAACACATCTTGAATACATTCAGAAGCTACACAATTGCTTTTTGCCCACAAAGCTGGCAGCAGCCATCTTGCCAATGATTAACACTGCTAGAGACAAAAGCATCGAAAGAATACAAAACATTGTCCATTAATGCTGTAAGAATTACTGAATCCTGAAAGAAGGAATCCTAAAGATCATCTAGTCAAGCCCATTCTTTTCCAAAAAATGATACTGAAAGGGGTGGCTAGGTGGCACAGTGAGTAAAGCACTGGCCCCAGAGTCTGGAGGACCTGAGTTCGGTTCTGGCCTCAGACACTAACACCCCCCCCACACACACACACACAAAACTAGCTGTGTAACCTTGGGCAAGTTACTTAACCCCAACTGCCCTCCAAAAAGCAATCAGGATGCTGAAGTCACAAGTAGCACAATTGTTTGACCAAAGTCACACAGATAAGTTAGCAGCAAAGTTGAAGTCAGACCAAAAGTGTCTTGTTCAGAGTTCCTCCCATAGTACCCCACTGATATGTGACTACTATTTAAATGACTAAATAATGAAGGTAAGAACCAATAACCTAGAAATAAAATGGTTTGCAAGTTCTTACTGCTCTAAGAGGTTATCTCAGCAACAGGGCTACAACCAGTGCAGTTGATTTTAAAATGAAAAGAAATGCATCTCTTGGTTGTGTTGGCAGTGCAAATAAATGATGCCAGGACCCTCTTTGAAAACAGTAGCTTAGAGATGCATTTCTAATCATCTTAAATTAATTCATTCAATTAGTTTTCTATTAAGTACTTACTTAATAGAAAGGCACTGTGGATACAGAGATAAAAGAAAGACTAGTCAAGGAATTTAAATTCTATGGGGTTAAACAGACCTTTTGGAGAACATGCTCAGCAGAATTTATTTGAGGTGACAGCAAAGTACTAAGGGCAACAGACAGAGCTTTTACGGGATGAGAGCAAAGGCTGCCTTCCAAAATACGACTTTATTTAGTTAGGAATAAAGATTCCCCATAGGATGCCATCTGATGATCTGTTGAAAAGCACGCACTATGATGAAGTCATATAGAACAAGGTAGGAAAAAGCAATGGGGTAAGAATGTGGACATAGAGCTAAGCACACTTTTTATTTAAAGTTTATTTTTTTCTTCCTTGAGGCAACTTAAATGTCGATCTTGAGGAACAAGCTGAAATTTAGATAAATTTTAATGCTTAAAGATTTGACTTCTTTTTAAAAAAAATCATTCTTAATAGCCTATCAGATTATGTAGAGATTTTAACAAAAATCTCTGGGTATTAAGGGGTACAAAAATACTTTATCTGTCTTCATTTCTCTTCCTTTACCTTAGTTCCTTATAAGCTAGAGGAATTTTTCTTTTAATCAGGGTCTCAACCTAAACATCCTGGCTTTTATTTAGGCAACAACTTCCTCTCTTATATTGGCCCTTCTCTTCTAACTGTACAGAGATGGCAGAGTATTGTGACAGCAATTGAATTAGATGATCTATCCTGTGGAATCAGTGAAGACCTGCACCTATATGTAAAGTTGTGCTCTCAGAACACGATACACACACACACACACACACACACACGTTTCAAAGTTAAAACATGTTTGGGGTTCTGACTGTATTACCAAATTGTGGCATGCATAAATATGAGATTAATATGGGTGAGAATACATGTTTCAGTCCAGGGGGCAAAAGTTACTTGTTACAAGTTAACCCTTGCACTTGAAAATATGAGTCTGTTACTTCATAACTGGTCTTTTCAACGGGTAATGTCACATAGACAGAATAGCAGTAGAATGCAATTCAAAAGACCCAAGGAGTGTTTGCTACTACTTCTCTGTGTGCCAATGGACGAAGCACTTTACCTCTGAGCATTAATCAGTTCCATCATTCGTCAAGTGAGAGGGTGGCAACAGATGGTCTCTAACGTCTTTTCCAGCTCTAATGGTATGGTATATTCTATGGCCAAAATGAGGTGGCAAGTGTACTGACAATCAGAAAGACAAGAACTCTTGTTCACCTAAGGATTCTTAGAGTAACTCTATCAGGTATGTGACGCACTTGTGAGGACAATGAAAGTCCGCGACTTACACGTTCCACGGCAGATGAACCGGATGTAAAGTTTCACACTTCAATTGTATTGTTTCTAACAGAAAGCAACCAGAAGTTGGTTGCCAGTTTAATACTAAACAAGAATTACCAATGTCTTATGATGAGAGGATGAGTTGTCTCAGGAGGCTCTCCATTACTGGAGATTTTCAGCAGGAGCAAAAGTGTAGATCAGCCTTATCCCATTATGGGAGACCTTAAATGGTCTTTAGTGTTCCTCTTGATTCTTGTGTCTCTAAATCTGTGAGTAAGTAAAATTCCTCATGTCCTTCCTGCACTTGACTCTCTCGACAACGCTACCGAGAAGGCTACCGAGGTACAGGTACTTCCACCAGAGGGCGCTGTACTTTCATAGGAAAAACCTCAGGCTGTATTTCTGTGCATTAGGTGATAAGACATATTCTAACTACTTAGTGGAAATGTATATCCTGGTATTGCCCAAAAGTACTGGGTTCCTGACAATCTGTTTCAGGTGGGAAGATGTACTGGGAAAAGTCACAAGGAAGCTCTGTTTCAGAATAACAAAGAAACCAAGTGAAATGCTTCCATTGCTTTGTATGACGTCTTTAAAACTAACCTAGGTGTGATGGGCCTATGAAAAACTAAAAATTTTAGTGTTTATGAAATTACTTTTACTTCATAAGGAGGGTGATCATTTCTAGTACTGGGAAAATACAAACTACATTCCAGTAGTTTGCATGAGGGTGGAGAGTATCAACAATAAAGATGCCCCCTGGGACTTCTCATAAAGGCCCTTCAAGAAGGGAGAAGGGAATAAGAAGCAGAGAAAGGGAGGGGAGAGGAGAGACTTCACAATTCAAGCTGAGGATAAAAGGGAGAAAGAAGCACTAACTCTTCACTGAAGCCAAGGCCTGGTACTGTCTCATTCAGAATTTAGTCTCAGGGGTTGTAGAGAAAAACAAAAACAAAAACAAGCCACCTAAGCTGTGCAGCTCTCTCATTATCCATTTAATTTCCACATTCCTGGCTCCTTCCACTCCCCTCCCTCAATACACTGTCCCCAAATGAAACGACTGTTCAGGTATGTTCACTTTATTCCTTCTACACAACTCAACTTTGTTCATTCCCATTACCCTTTGTCAGTCCTACTTCAGAACTTAAGTTGAAAACAAGGGTCTAAGTGGGGATAGATTTTAGCCCTTAATATAATGTGTTGAAATTTCCTCAAAACTCTGAATTCAGGAACGGCTCTCCCCAAATCAGTTGTCTTTACCAAGAAAAGAAAGCTCTACTTGTCAGCACATCCATTTCTCCATGCAACCTGTGTTGCTAATCATGCTTTGGTTAATCTTTAAATGATTTTCAATCCTATAGCTTCCCTGTTAAATTCCAATAGGAGTGAAAACTATGAAAACAATGTCAGGGCTAAATCCAGAACCAAAGAGGCAATCATTTAACCAAAGTAGTTCAATATAACACATCTAATCTGTCTTTAGAAAAACCACCTCTTGGGCCGCTGGTGGCCCCGGAGTCAGGAGGTCCTGAATTCGATTCCGGCCTCAATCACTTAACACCCACACAAAAAAACTAGCCGTGTAACCTTGGGCAAGTTACTTAACCCCAAATGCCCTCCAAAAAGGCAAAAAAATAAAAAAAAAGAAAGAAAAACCACCTCTCTCTCAGAATCCCACAGCAGGTGTCCCAACTCCCCAGATCTGCTTCTGAGCTTGACACCTCTGCCTCACAGAACCTCTGGAAGCTTTTGTGTCACTACAACACATCTCCTCTAGGGGTTATATTATTGAATTTTTTTGTACACAGAAATTGTTTTTGATAATCAGTTCCACCTAAAATATCCTTAACAGTAGCCTCTATTCATCAAGTCAGATAGATATGTTTCCTTAGCCTGCTGCATTTTAAAACAAGAATTCTCCCTAATTGTAGTCCCTGCAACTGCTAGAAAAGGGACCTCATAAGCTCCAAGGGACAGCATTGCATCACTTATTCAAAACAAATGTCACGTGCCAATTTTTTTTCTACTCACACAGTCTGAAAAGATGTTCTTACAGTTGTTGAATTGTACCACAATACTCTCTCCACGCAGAACAAAAAAGCTCTTTCCTCATCAAATTTCAAAATTAAATCACTCAAACAACAGTCATGGAGGAGGTTCAGATCCAGGGTTGAGCCCACATGAGTACTCTGCCTCTGAGGAAACACTAAGGAAATCTGTGAGAAGGTCTGATTAACTTTCTTCAAAGAGGTAGATAAACCATCCAGACTTTCAAAAAGGGGACAAAAGTAAGCTTATAAAAGGGCTTGATTTCTGGTAAATGTTTTTGACACATTATACAAAGTATATTCTATAAGCATTTAGCAAAGGGTCGTGACAGTTCAGAACAGGTTTATCAAGAATAAGTAATTGCAAACCAACTCCATTTTTCTTTTTTTTGGACAGGATTATTGGAAACGTTGTAGACATCAGGCGAATAAAGTACTCAGTGCATTATCTGGATTTCAACAGAGCATATAAGAGTCTCTCATAATCTTTATATATAAAAGAGAGAGAAATGGGCTTTATAATAGATCAATATGAATACTGCAAGATCCTTGAAAAGGTCATTTTTTCTGGTCTCTGTTCTCCATAGCCTAACATGGTACTTTGTGCATACTAGGTGCTTAAAAACTGAACCGAATCTGCAAAGAGGCCTCTAGTAGAGTGTCTTTGGCTTTGGGCAAATTCATCATTTTTATTAATAAGCTGGATGAAAGCCTTATCAAACTTCAGATGGCTCAATGCTGGGATGAATTAGTATGATTGACGATAGAACCAGAAACAAAGACAAAAAACTGACTTGTCTAGAGCAATGAGTGAAATCTAATAAAGTATTCAGTAAGTATAAATGTTTCCAAATTCATAAAATGAAGAAGGTGGACTAGATGACTTCTAAGGTTACTTCTTGATCTAACTCCATGATTCTGGATTTCAAAAATTAAAGTATAGGATGGGGGAAATGTGATTATATGACAGTTTCAAGTAAAAAGATTTAGGGGTTTGAAACGGACTATGAACTCACTGAGTAAACTGTGTTGTGGCCAGCAAAGCTGTCAGTGAAACCTAAAGGGGACAGAGAGGAAAAGGATTGAAATAGAGGATAAATGAGAGATTCTTTGTCAACCATAAAGGTTAAAACAAAAGCACCTCAATGCCCATAATGCATTTATCCATCCTATAGATATCTATCTCCTATATAAGCCTCAGCTATTAATATTTTCAACCTTACTAGCTACCTTCTCAAGAAAATAAATCCTATGCATCTATTACCTGATATAAAAACTGTTATCTTGCCTCAAATTTATCTTTCTGAATTGTTATGGGGATACTCACCATTTCTAATTTACTGGGATTTGACAAATCTCTATTTACCTACCCAATGGTTCTATTTTTAGCCTTTGTTTTTTCATTCACCTGAGTACTTACTGAAGGCTTCTATCTAGGCTCAGGCTGAGGAGGCCTAATCTTTTATAGTCCGCTCATATACAGCAGCCCCTATCTCTCTTTCGTTCATTTTACTTGCCTTTTTCTGGTCCTCCTGTAGTTCAGTTATCTTCCCTGAAAAGATGTGACAAATGTTCAGACCTACTGCACAGGGATATTATGGAGAAAATGCTTTGCAAACCCTCAAATAAATGTGAGCTATTATAATCATTCTCCTAGAAATAGGTGCACTACACCATAGCTTCTGGAACAAGTTTCCAGAAATTCTGACAACATGTGACACTTGACATTTCGGTCACAGAAGCCAATCAGGTTGAAGTCTTCCAACAAGAGAACTCTATAAAGAAATCCAAGCCCCTTTCCTGAATCTGATTATAATCAATATTTACAGCTCGTCATTGGCATGTGTGTTTCAAATATTTCTCTTTAAATGCATTACTTTGCTTATATTAAAATGTATATGCCATTTTCTCCAAAAGATAGTGAAATGTCAAAACAGGCAAAAGCAAATTTGGAAGATTTCATGGTGTATTTCCTCTTCCTGATCCACACTAATTGCTCACTTACTTTTCTCCACCTACAAGTATAATTGATCCTTTATATTTTTATTGTCTTTAAGTCAATGACACAATAGTACTACAATTTCATGAAGAGTCAATTTTTTTTATTGCCTTTGGCAAGCAAAGGCTTTAAAGTTCTACATATATTGCATTCAATTGTTTTTTCTTAATCATGACTACATACTTCCTTATAGAATAGGTTAAGTCAGACATTTTTTCCTGACATAGAACAAATTGTCTTTCTCCCAACATGACATGCTTAATTGGTAATTCTACCTATTATCAGAAATTCCACCAGTCTGCATTCTAAGCAAGGGACAACATGATTTTGTATTTTTCAGCTCAAATTAAGATAACTTCTTAATTCCTCTTTTCCCTATTTTTCCACTTATCCCCCAAAACTGCATCATTAATCTACTACTTTTATACAAAACATAACACAACGAAAACAAAATAGGAAAGATCATGGCAAGAACCATAAGAAACATATTTGTTTACTTCTTTACACTCCGTTTAAATTTTTGTTCAAAATTTCATGAAGTACCAATTATCTTTCTTAAAAAGGGGACATTCACTCAGGATCTTTGAAAAGTCCTTTCATACTTATCAAGTCTTATGCTATACAAATATATAAAATCAAATGTCTGTCCTATTTGTATTATATAAAGATTTTGACAATCAAATTGCCAAGTATTTTAGTATCACGGAAAGAAGTTCAAAATATTCTGGATTCCACAACTGACTAAAAAATAAAACGCAGAAATGATGCCCAAAGACTAAAACACCAAGATACTGTCAACACAGACTAAGTTTTTCAAGTCTGTTTTGTAAGTTGGTAGAAAGAACTCTGGGACTTTCTTCAGTATACATGATCAGAATCTCTTGGTAGATGTAATTTAGGAAACTCTTATTTGCAGTGGGTGAATAATGGTTTTTATCAGGTATGCAGTAAAGGAAGCTGATATTATTTATATTCCTCTCTACTCTTCACTTTTAATTTTAATGACGAGTGGGGGAATGGAGGGTATTCCTAAGTTCTCAAAAGATATCTCAGTATCTTAAGAAGCAAACTACAAAAAAACTTTTGAGTATAGGACCAGAAGCAAACTAAGGGTCTGTCATTCAAGGACCAAATTAGTCAAGTTTATAAAAGATCATCAACAGATGGATTATCCAATAGGTAATATATTTTGGGGGCACAGAAACTGATCACAACCTTCTACTAAAGTATGGAGGGGTTATGATCAGAAATGGTAGAAAGCAGGTAGCTTTCTTGATCAAGTAACTTTCCTTAATTTTCCCTGGGAGAAAGTGGCTGTTTTAAAAAGAAAAACTTTTTTTGACCTGTCAAATTAGCTAAAGGAAAGATGCAATTTATCAAACTCTCTGGCATACAAA
The DNA here is from genome assembly GCF_028583685.1 of Petaurus breviceps papuanus. Lineage (NCBI taxonomy): Eukaryota > Metazoa > Chordata > Mammalia > Diprotodontia > Petauridae > Petaurus > Petaurus breviceps. The sequence continues at coordinate 5,816,335 of NW_027185674.1, read as the reverse complement.
AGGCCCCCCCCCCAATCCCACTTCCCTTGACATGAGGTTCTCTTAGTGGGTCACAACATCTTCTTCCTCAAGAATAACTTCGCAGCATGTGTAGCAAAACTGCTTTGAACACACTGCACCTAGACAAAGGCACATTAAAATATCCTTCAGGACACAAAAAACACCAAACATTCAATTATGAACTGTAGTTCATAAGGGTGCTTACAAGTGTCAAGCTCACATGGAAGAATTATGGAAAAGTAATAAACTTTAAATGAACAAACCCTTTGGTTGGGCTGTTTTGTGTCTCCGCCATAAATATGCATTTTCTTTTGGCAGGAGGTTCTTCTTCATCATCAGAAGAGCTCTCTACTGTTAAGTCAATAACATCTACTTTCTTCTTGCTTGTCTCACTGGCCACGGTCACTGAACAAGGTTTACTGAGGACACTTGAACCTGGACAGAAAAGAGACAAAGAAATAATGGTTTTAGTAGGAAAAAAGGTCCTAGTCCCAAAAGATAGGATGCTTAGTTTAGTAGGAGAACAGTGCCGACTAGTCTATAATCTTAAATTTAATTATCATGCAAACCGTATTTATCTGCTAGTAAATGAACATTTGCCACAAAGTACTAAATGAGCAAGAATGGGTAGAAGAGCAAAATTCCATGGCAAATACGGGGAAAAACTATTAACAATATACCTTCATATAAAAAAAAAGTATCCATTTTTGTCTCAAATCTAGAAATCCTACCAAAATTATCTTATACATTTTTAAAAGCTATGATAATCATAGTAATTTGGGGGTGGCTAGGTGGAGTAGTGAATAGAGCACCAGCCCTGGAGTCAGGAGGACCTGAGTTCAAATCCGACCTCAGATACTTAACAATTACTAGCCATGTGACCGTGGGCAAGTAAGTCACTTAACTCAAATTGCCCCTCCAAAAAAAAAAAAAAAAAGCATGATAATCATAGTAATTTGACTGTTTATGTTTATAGTTCCTGTCCATTAATAAGGATTATGGTAGTATAATTCCAGTATTTTTTCCTTTCTATTTTGCTTAATACAATTTGTTACAAACAAGGTAATGAACATTACCCTCCTGATTATTATCTCCAACAAAATTTGGTCAGAAAAATGGAATGAAGAAAACTAAATTAACCAATTTTGCTACTTACTTGAGGTGGAACACAAAGTTATTAGTTAAACTGAAATTTTGAGAATATTGGTGGATTTCAATTACTCTACACTATCTTTTCCTCATTCAAAGAGCAAATATACAGCAAAATTTCAGATATCAAGATTTATAACTAAATTTAGTCACAACAGGGACTACTTAAAAACAAACAGTAAATTCTTTGGCAATACCATTTGCAGAAAAAATTTACAAAAATCACCTAAATACTTAAAAAAAAAAAATTAAATTCATTCCAAAGAGATACTGTTCCTTAGGGCTAGCTAACCTTCAAGATAGTTGGCTATTTTCCTTGAAAGTCTGGAGTAAAATACAGACATTTGTAAGAACTGCTTTTAATGGTCTGCACAATATACAGCACACCAAGTGGGCCACAAACAGCACTGTTAGTGGCCCACATGCTAAATAAATACTACCCAGGCCTGCTCTATAACAAGCAAAAGGAACTATGATGATTATGAGGAGACTGGGTTAGGTGGTCCTTAACATCCATGACACCTCTAAACCCATGATCCTATGTGTCTGTGTGTATTTTAAATATGCAGCAAATACAATAATGTATTACAGCTCAGAATACACACTTAAGTAAAAATTAATTTTCATTTATGAATTGCTATAACCCAAATGAACATCAAAACTCAGATCTGGTAGCCAAAGGCAAAACCGGAGGGCAAATCCCTGATTTTCTTAATCAGGTACTCGGCACATACTTTCTATTTTCGTACACTGTGGACTTGAAACTTTAAGTGCTTCTTTCTTCGGTCTCATAGGGCACCAAGAACCATCTTCTTGGAATTTAATCTCATCCACATCAGAACACTCATTGAGAATTTCCATGAAGAGCCTTTAAGCCAAAAAAAAAAAAAAATTTTACAAGTATAATTCAAATTTTTGTACACAAAGCGAGATAATAAAGAAAGTAATAAAAATTATGTTGTTGACTAGAACTATGCCGATAATGAATAGCATTTTCCAGGGCCTTATTTTCAAAGTACTTTCTTCCTGTTTTCTTAAATAGAAAAAGTGAGAAAACAATATTGTGGTATCTCTAGCTTACAACATTATTACCTGAAATATTATCTGCCTGAAGTCAACAAATATTGGCAAAACATAATAATTCCTTTTTTTTTTTAAATATAGAATACTTCATAAATTTGCATGCCATCCTTGCTTAGGGGCCACACTAATCCTCTCTGTATGGTTCCAATTTTACTGAATACACTATCAAAGTGAGCAAAACAGTTAGTTTTCTAACTTTCATTTACTAACATGGTTTCTCAAACAACTTTTTTTCAAACCTTTTTGGATATAGCAGTTATAAAATATGGACTAAGTATAGTATCAAGGACAAGAGTGTTCCATCAATAGGAAAGGGAGATAAATATTGAATCTCATTTTAACATTACCAATAAAAGTCACAAAAAAAGTCAAGACAATTTATTTCAGGAAATGGCTAATGTAAAAAAAAAAATCTTTATTGTTTCTTCTCTCTCCAAAGAATGGTCTTTACCATACAGAATTATTGAAATCTTGACCCTTAAGATATTTTATTAAAATCAAAATGATTTCATGGCAGAGAGAGAAAAGTACAGAATATCTAATAAAAAACAATTACTATAGCATCCTCAAATTTAATAAGACCATATGATAGCTATATTTCCCTCTAAAATGCAAAAGAATGTAACAATAGATTGGTAGAGTGATAAGATAGAAAGAACACTGGATCTGAAGCCTCAGGATGTGAGCCTGACTCCTGGCTCTGTCCCTCACTACCTTGTTCCAGTACTTGTTTCCTGGCTCCTTATCTATAAAATGAAGGGATAAGACTAGATGACCACTAAACTTTCTTACAGCTCTGAATTATCTATCCTAGGAGACACAGCAAAAGAACATCAATAAACATTTCCTTTATCTTCAGCTACAAATCGAGGGGGACTTAAGTTGTAGAATTCTAAAATTAGCATCCATGTAATAACAGTCATTATGAATTTACTGAAACTTCTATCCATTTTCCCTGCACAAGTTTTTTCCTGGTAGAGTTTATGGTTAAAACATTTCAAAACTGCTATAAATCTGTAAAGTCACCTGTGATTAGGAATTGTACCCCTAATTATTTACCCCCAATGCAAAGTATCCAATAGAGCCAAGTACCTCGGTTGGACATAAATCGGCTCCATAAGGACACGGACCAAGTCAATTTTCTTTGTCTCTCCCCAACACCAAACACAGTGGTTAGCTTACAGCAGGCATTTAGAAATGTCTGATGAATAAGTAGGTAAAAAGAAGGCCTAAATACAAATATAAAATACAAAATACAATGAATGATTGTCTAGGAGGAATATAGTAAGAAAGGACTATAGTGGACGACGTATTGAATTATGTCACCAATACAATATCATTACTAAAAATGTTAACAGATGACCTTGCTATATAAACAGGAATATTACAATGTTAGTAATTGTTTCACTTGTCTTTAGACTCTTAAAATGATGAATCTAAATTTGGTGGTCCTTGAGAGATGTGTGAAAAAACTTAAAAGTGCCCCAAGATTTAAAATAAAACAAAAAAACCTCAAGAAATACAAAAATTAGCATTCACTAACCACTAGGAAGAATATGGGTGAAGGGGAGGAAGAGGCACAGAATATTCAATAGCTTTTGAGATCCATAAGAAAAAATTATACTTTGTCTTACATGGTTTAGACAGAATAAATTAGGAGTCTGTTCATGTTTAGGATTTTATTACTAAGCACTGAAATAAAATTAAGTTTAATTACACTGGAAATTCAAAGCACTGGCTTGTGAGAAATATGAAGAAAACTAATTCATGAAGGAAACTACAGAAGATGAAAAGGGTTCATGACTCCAGTTAGGCCAGGATCTGTTATGACACCCTCTTTGCACTCCCTGCTCGTCGCCACTAATGTGTTTCTACTTTAGAGTATCAGCCGGGGGCTCTCTCATGCTGCTTTTATTTGTATTCCTAGTACTTCTGGCAGCTCCTGACACACAAGCACTTCACCAATGCTTGTTGCCTGCCTATTGTGAAGGAGTCACAGCAAAGAAAGGATGATTAGAAAGGTGAATTCAGAATTTTTCTGCTACCAATGCCCATCAACAATCTGTGCGTGTTTGAGGGGAAAGGGATCAGCTAATTACTGATTTTTCACACTTGAGTCTGGAAAATGACCAAATGACCAGTTATTAGAACCAGAGGGGTATTAAGAAAAATAAAATGAGTTTGGGTTTTTTTAATCAAAGTTTCCCGATAACGTCCCCTAGTTAAGGTTTCTGGTTACATTTCAGACATTTATGTACTGGGCAGACACCTGCTAACATCCCCTAGTTAAGGTTTCTGATTACATTTCAGACGTTTGTGTACTGGGTACTGCTAATTATTAATTATAACTAAGAACGGGAGCAGGACAAGAGAAATAGCACAGCAATTTGACAACCTATAATATAAAAATCCATAGTCTGGCTATTGAGACTTTCTTTTACTTTTAAGGATCAGAGCATTTTGCCAAAAATAACAAAGGTTTCAACTGCACCAGTGAGGGTGAGGGGAACTTTGGCTAGAGATGTGCAGATTGTGTGGAAAAAAAAAAAAAAAGGGCCGGGGGGGGGGGGGTGTCTGCTTTTTTGTCTTCAGTACTAACAAGCATGTAGTGTACTGGCTATGTGCAAACCTGTTTCCTTCCTGTAGAAAGGCCTGAAGAACAAACTTCTTGCTACGAAGCATGCAGCAAGAAAGAGTAACAACTCCGCAGGGGTGGGTGGGGAGAGAAGATCAAGAGGGAAAAAAGAGAAGACGACCATGGAAAAAGAGGGAGTCTAAGTATGAGACACATGGGCCAACACAGGGGGTAGAATGATCAATACAGGCTGAATCAATACAATGAGGGCCTAGTAAGTTTCTGAATACACATATAGACGCATGCATACACACACCCAGTGATTTTTTCCCCTTCAAATGGGGTCTTTTTTCATAATAAATGAAGGCTTAGTGACGCAGGTAGGAGTATATACCGAAAAGATTGTTTTAGAAAAACAAGATTATCAATGAAATTCAAAACCAAAAAGAGAGAGACCCAACCTTAAGGATATATGATGCCAAAGGCTGTTCTCTCTTCAAACAAGAGAAGCAATAGCTTCTATTCTATTCCTAGACAATAGGAAGGTCAGTTTAGGTGTCTGGATGGATAATAAGCTGCCAAGGATCTGACTGAATTCACATCCAGAATCAGTGACTCTATCCCATTCCAAGGCAGCACTTCCAAAGGTACACTACATGTGAAAAGTACACTTAGCACTGGTCTCACACTTGACCTGAATATGGTCTAAGTGGCGAGAGACCTAGTGCTTAGGCATGAAGACTAGTCATGGGGGATGGAGGCGTTGTTTTTATCTGTTTAGTGCAACACAAATGTAATCTGTTCTACAGTAAGGAGACCTTCAAAACCATGCATGTCCCAGCTGGAGTTCCCATACCCCAGGATCCAATGACAGTGAAGGGCTCAGTCATAAATACCATCCCCCATCAATACGCTTGGTGGTAACAGGGAGAATCTTAGTTTTCTCTATCATTAAGAGCTGAAAAAAAAGTCCTGAGGACGTTCATGACAAAGAAGGAGCAGGAGGCAGCCACTTCAAAGGGCCTCCATTCTTCCGTGGGATTGGAATGTGGCATTTTCCCTTAAGTCAAAAGAAATTGTTCCCTGGGCAAAGAGGAAGCCCTCAAGAATGCAGGAAAGCTCAAAGTATATCCAATAACAAGCTGGTTTTTTTCCTTTCTGTATATCAATTACTAGGAGCATAGTTTTCTTTGCCTACACAAAAGGCAGTCTACTGCCAAATACTCATCCATTATATAAAGGAGTTTGGTGGTAAGAAAAAGATAAAGCATAGTAGTTTTCTCAGTCTAATAAAACAAGGCAAAATGGGTATTGGCTCCAGGAGTATGACTACCTCATTTCCAAGATGGCAGACAAAAGTAAAAAAAGATTCATTTGGAAAAAGAAAACATCTAGAATATTTGGAGAAATAATGAAAAACAACAGGATTGAAGAGAAGCACTCTTAGACTTCAAACTGTATAATAAACTAGTCATCAAAAGCTTTTGATCATTGGTTACAAAATACAGAAATACATCAATGAACAAACCAGACAAGGAGAATCAGAAATAGTGGAATTCAACAACCTAGTATTTGATAAACCTGAAAACATTAACGATTTAAGAAAGAACCCTTAATCTGATAAGAACTGCTAGGAAAACTGGAAAGCAAGGTGGCAGAAATTAGGCTCAGACCAACATCTTATGCCATATTCCACAATAAACTCGAAATGCATGTGACCTGAAAATTAAAGATCAACCACCAAAAAAAATTAAGGAAAGCAGATCATATACTTTTCATTTGGATAGGTATTTATAACCAAGAAAGGGATAAGGGCAATGATATAAAGAAAAATAATTTTGAATACATAAAAATGAGAAACTTCTGCACAAACAAAATTATTGCATCTAAGATAAAAAAATAGTCAAGGAATAAATGTTATCAAATTTCTCAAATGAAGTCTAGTAATCAAGATTTTATATACAACCCCCACACATCTCTTCAGGCTTTTTTGAGGTTATTGGCTATGTTTTGCTGATTATTTTTTCTCTTTTCCCCTTTTTTTCTCAAAAAATATTCTTTATTATATGGAATGGCTCTCTGGAAGGAGAGGAGCAGGAGAAAAGTTATGTAATGTGAAAACAAAAGATAGCAATACCTTTTGTTTTAAAGAGATCACAGATAATTTTACAGAGTATATTCAGGTGGGTGTTGGGACTCAAAGTCAGAATGCAAGTAGTTCAGTACCTGGTTTACAATCTCTCTCCATCCCAACCCCTTTGCCTCATCACTGGGTGACTTCAATATAAATGTTGATGTATGTCTATCTGATCACCACGTTCTCTTAGTTCCTCAATATTCCTCAACTTCAATGACATGTATCATTCAACCTCACATCCACATAGGGTTAATCACAGTTTTTTCATCATTGATGATTTTCATTATCAATCACAAGTGTTCCATTTACATGACAAAGAATCCTGAAATTCCTTCTTCCAACTAAAATTTATTACCATTCCATCTCTCCTTTACTTTTCCTAAATCCCTTCATCAATACGGTTACCTTCATTGTTTCCATCCCTCAGTATTCACAACACTAACCTCTGTCTGGATTTATTTTCCTCCCTTCCCAGTCTGGACACTAGTTAACTAGTTCAATTCTACATTTTTCTCTACTTTCAAATCCCTTGCTCATTTGTCAACAACATGAATCAGGATATCAAGAGCAATATCTGACTATCTGTCTCTCTAACTAGAGAGATAATTAGAAGACCCTAACATTAGAAAAATGTAGGTAGAAAACACAATGATCCACACTAGACATTCCCATTGGATTCACTTTATCTGTACTGCTACAGTACAGTTTAATTCACCCTGAGAACAAAAGGTGATATGATTTAAGTTTATACAATCAAAAGTATATAGACAGGATGAACACAGATGGTTAATAAAACTCCAAAATAATACACTGTACCTCTTGTAACCCGAAAAGGGTAGTTTTCTTTTTAGAAAGTGCAAATCAGGTACTATTAAGCACAATAAATTTATTTAAGTCACTGAAATACAAATAGGTTTAAAATTAGGCTTAGATAAATATATGACAAATTTCTTATCGGTTGCTAAGGGAAACTAAGATGTTTTTGGATAAATATCTATTCCTCCAAAACCAGTGCTAGAAATGGTACGGGTGCCTCCCCAATGTCAACTTGACACTAAACTTGGGAGAGAATATTGGGTTGGATAGGTTGTGGGTCCTAACTAGTATGACATTTCTCACATTTTATTCTTAAATTTAACAGTCATTCTCAATTCCTCAATTTCCATTTGAGGAATTCTTTATTTAAAAGAGCTGGTAAAACGCAGTCTTACATGGGTCCTACGCGCCTTCATTAATCCCCTGGGTTTCTCTGAATAGGGAAACAGTTGGGGCAATAAATAGATAGGTATATTGGGAAATAAGACTTTCCTAAGTAGAGACAGGAAACTGTAATCCTTGCTCATCACAAATCATTAAAAGAAATAAATTAAGCTTACTTAATGTCAAAAAAAAAATCTAAGAATTAAGCTTATTTCATCTCAAAAAAAATTTAAGAAAAAAATTTTTTTAATATAATCAAGAAATGTCTCTTAAATTAGTTGGATTGGGGAGAGATGGGAGGGCAGATATATGAGAGGGCAGACTAGGGGAAGGAGTAATCAGTATGCTTGACATCTTGGAGAGAGATGGGGAGAAAATTTGGAACTCAAAATCTTGTGGAAATGAATGCTGAAAACTAAAAATAAATAAATTCTGGGAAAAAATTAGCTGGATTATATACATGAAAAAAGACTCTTTCTGCCATGATCAATAGGTTGTACAAAAGGGAAAAGTATCAATAAAGTAAAAGACAGGACTAAACTTACCCATCTAGTATTAGACTTTCATAGGCAGCCTTTTTGTCACACACAGGACAAATCCAGGTAGGCTTCTTTTCATTCATTTGTAGGTAAAGAGCAGCATCAAAACATTGCAGATGCGTGCATGTCACAGCACGACATGGAATCGTCAGTCTCATTTTTCCTAGCTAAAGGGTAATACAAAATGGAAACTACATTTCATAAAGTTGTTTTAAAGAAATATAATAAGAGAAATTCAATTACGTTAAATAAAATTTATTCTTCAGCAAAACAATATACAACAGGATTTTGCTAGGCTTACTATCCTAATAAACAGCAATACAAGTTTAACTGTAAAAAGCAAATCAAGAAAATTATCTACCCATTTGGTAAAATATACTTGGGATTCGATGAAACCCCAAAAAACTGTAAAACTTTCAGACATTAGCATGCTCTTTAATGCAGTGGTAAGCAACTAATGAAAGACAGCTAAAGGCTTTGTACATCTCCACTAACCATTCAGGACAGCTTTTTATTTCTCCCTTTGTTTTTCTTACTTCCCTTCTTTCTTCAACTTCTTTTTCCATCTCATCTTCCTTCTCTACCACCTCCCTATCCTGTACCACTTTAGGTTTTCCAGCGGCACCCATGGAAACTAGGGATGACACATTTAGCGTTGTATGTATTGCTCAGAGCCTTAAAAAAAGTTACTGACTTCTTTACTGCCCTTATTTAATGCACTGAAATAGCTTTATTTTTTTTTCCTCGGGTGCTCTGTAAATACAAATCCCTAAATTGCCTAAATTGCTACAGATGCCTGACTATGGGATAAAATAACCCTAAATTCTCAAAGGCAGTATCATAGAAATAAGCTAACTCTGATCCTCTAACCTTAGAAGGCTCTAATCAAGGATTCTTGACCTTTTTTATCAGAACACTTTTGATGGTGTGGAAAAGCCTATGGCCCACTTCTTAGAATATTACTTTTAAATGCATGCAATTCCAAAGGAATCCAAATATACTGAAATATCAATATAATCAAGACAGGTTAAGAACAACTTCAGGGCCTCAGGTTTCTAAGAATTCCTTTTCTAAGTGATGGGGCAAAGAAGCTCATAACCATAATTCTGATTACTAGATGATTACATCTTTGCCCCTTGTAAGCCATAAATAGGGAAAAAATACAAAATGGCCTTCGGGCATTATCAAGTCTGCTTTGTTTCCTAAGAAACCGTAGCCAAGTGGTCACATAGGGTTTCAGACCATCCACAAACAATATATTAATTATAATTGCAAGATTTCTGTCCAAAGACCAATAAATCGACACGTTATTAGAAGATCCACACTAACATTCTTATTATAAATGAGAACAAAAAAATATGAAGTCGAAGCTAAATATAATGACAGTTCAATTCATCTTTCATGACTCCAAGATCAGTATTCTGCTGCACCATACAAGTTGATCTGCTGATGTTTTATGATTGGCATAGTAATCTTTGTCTAAAAGAAGCATGATTTGGAGCCAGATCCTAACTATTAGCTGTGTGTGCTGAATAAACTACTAATAACCTTTCCGAATTTTCCTCATTTGTAAAATGGAGCCATTATTGATATTATCTACCACAGAATTGTTCGCAAAGAAAAAACTGGACTCCCTAAAAAATGTCAAGCTTTACATATGTATGTATGTATATACAAACATGGTCTTTTCTCCCACCCAAGGTTATCTTAAATTTCTTCTTGAGAATTGGCAACTATATCCTGTGCAATATATACATGGTAGGATTTGAATAGTGAACTGAAACATCATTAATTACTAAAAGGTACTAGAGACCTCCATATTGGCATTTCTCAGTACCGGTATGTAGTTTTTCACAGTAATTTGTTATTAATTTGCCAATTGTTCTTGGTGAGATAAGCCACATAAAGCATTCTGCAAACTTTAAAGCACTGTATAAAATTATCTATTATTACAATATTAATAAATTGCCACAAAACTGAACACCATAAAATTTTAATGACCAAGTTTGGTCCCAAAGAGATGTTACTTATCCCATCTTTTTTTTCTTCCTTTTAAAAAAAAAATTTTTTTTTTTTTTGCAGAAATGGAGGACTATGGATGTGAAACAAGGCTTTTTACATGTCAGACTTTTTAAATTTGTTGATTAATTTTGCTAAATTCTTCCTCTGCTCTTAAAAATTGTTTGTTATAAGTGATAGCCCTCTGCGAGAAGACAGGGAACAAAGTAAGGGGGAAGGATACATAAGAAGTTGGTGATATAAAAATGAAAGACACCCATAAATATTTACATTAAAGAATATTAACAGACAATTCTTTTAAACCCAAGGCTGATTTCAGCCTGTCTCTCCTTCCACTGTCTCTACGATATTCTTTTAGGTCATTACCTCTTATAGTCAGTTTGGCTATCCTCAAGTAACTCATTTGGATATTAGCCCAAGCAAAGAATAATTAACAAGATGAATCTGCTGCATACCCCTAAATCATAGTTAATCCATGCATTACTCCCCTATTAGAGTAGACAAATATTAGATTTCTATCAAAAGACAAAATTTCTTAATGAATAACTTCTCAAAAGTTTCAGAATAGGAAGCAGGACCTCTGCTGGAAAAATCTAAACAAATTTTGGAGCTGCAGAACCCACAAAATGACACAGCGAAGCTAACTTCCCGCTGAGGACAGCCCAGCAGGCCAGCGCAGTGCTCTGGGAGCCGAGCCTAGCTGCACGCCAAGGCTTTAGCCCCAGGGTGGGCCTGCCCAGCCACCAGCCAGAGGGACTCCAGATCAGCAGCAGCTGTGGCCGTTTCCAGATTTATCAACACATAGATGCGAAGGACAAAGTGAGAGGTCAGTGCAGTCTGGACTCTGGGACCCGGTAAGTAGGAGTGTGTTTCTCGCCGCTGAGACGCCAGCACAGCCAGCCAGTTGCCACGTGGCAGCTTTAGCTCCTGGCCTGCAGAGTGTAGGGGGAACAAGCACCAGTCTGAGGGGTAATCGCTCTTGCTTTAACCTGCTTGGATCTGGATTGCAGTCTAGGGTGGAGGTCCTGGGGTGTGTGTCCGGCTTGCCAGAGTGTGTGGAGACCTCAGAGAGGGCACCCATCTAATACCTCTGGCAGCAGAGAAAACCCCAGCATTTCAGACGAAAGCTCCCCAGTCTGGTGGCAGAGTCCTACTGTGGCAAAAAGCCCAGGGGTCAAGTGACTGAGGGGAGACATGACCAGGAAAAGGAAACAAAGCAGACAGAAGATTCCAATGTTAGACTCCGATTTTGGGGACAAAAAGGAGCAAAGCATGGAACAGGAGGAAGACAGTGAAGTCAGAACTCCTGCACCAAAAGCTTCCAAGGAAAATACAAGCTGGTTACAGGCCATAGAATACCTTAAGAAGCAGATAAGAGAAGTGGAGGAAAAACTGGGGAGAGAAATGAGAACAATGCAAGAAAATTACCAAATGAGAGTCAACAGCCTGACTGAGGAAAATAACACCTTAAAAAACAGACTAACTGAAATGGCAAAAGAGGCTCAAAAAGGCAATGAGGAGAAGAATGCCTTAAAAAGCCAAATTTGCCAGATGGAAAAAGAATCTCAAATGCTCCATGAGGAGAATCATTGCTTCAGAATTAGATTGGAGCAAATGGAAGCTAATGACTTTATGAGAAATTAAGATGCTGTTAAACTGATCCAAACAAATGAAAGAATAGAAGGCAATGTGAAATATCTCATGGGAAAAACCACTGACCTGGAAAATAGATCCAGGAGAGATAATTTAAAAACTATTGGACTTCATGAAAGCCATGATCAAAGTAAGAACCTAGAAATCATCTTCCAGGAAGTTCTCAAAGAAAACTGCCCTGATGTTTTAGAACCAGAGGGCAAAATAGAGGTTGAAAGAATCCACCAATCACCTCCTGAAAAAGATCTCAAAAAGAAAACTCCTAGGAATATTATAGCCAGGTTCCAGAATTTCCAGATTAAGGAGAGAATATTACAAGCAGCCAAGAAGACACAATTTGAATATTGTGGAAACACAATCAGGATGACCCAGGATCTGGCAGCTTTTACGCTGAGGGATCGAAGGGCTTGGAATATGGTATTCCGGAGGTCAAAGAAGCTGGGATTAAAACCAAGAGTCACCTACCCAGCAAAACTGAGTATCATGTTTCAGGGGAAAATGTGGTCATTCACTGGAATAGAGGACTTTCAAGCATTCTTGCTGAAAAAACCAGAGTTGAATAGAAAATCTGACATTCAGATACAAGAAGCAAGAGAAGCATGAGAAGGTAAACAGGGAAAAGGAATCATAAGGAACTTATCAAAGTTGAACTATTAACATTCCTACATGGAAAAACAATAATTGTAAGTGATGACACTTTTCTCAGTAGTTGAAGGGAATAGAAATATATATATATGTCTATATATGAGGGTATATGGGCATATGAATACATGTGTGAATGTGTGTATATATGTTTACAGGTGTATATAGATAGAGGGCACAGGACAAATTTAATAGGAAGGGATGATACTTAAAAGGTGAAATTAAGAGGTGAGAGAGGAATATAATGAGAGGAGATGGGGAGAGAGAGAATGGGGTAAACTATCTCATAAAGAAGAGGCAAGGGAAAATGGTTACAACGGAGGGGAAGAACAGAATGGCAAAAGGGAATGGGTCAACCTTATTCTCACTGAATTTGGCTCGGGGAAAGAATGAAATACACACTAAATAGAGTATCTTGCCCTTCAAGAGAGAAGGCGGGAAGGGAATGAGAGGGAGGATAATGGAAGGGAGGGCAGGCTGGGGTGGGGAGGGAAGTTGGAAGCACTCACTTTTGAAAAGAGACAGGATCAAAATAGACTAAAAACAAGTGGGAGGTGGGATGGGAGGGAGGGAAATATAGTCAGTCTTTTACAATATATCTACTACATTATTGTTTTGCATTAGCCGCACATGTACAACCTATACTGAACTGCTTATCTTCCCAGTAGGAGTGGGTGACAAGGGAGGAAGGGAATGAATCTGGAATTCAAAGTTTTAAAATCAAATGTTTAAATATATATATATATACACTATTATTAATACTATTTTACATGTAATTGGGAAATAAGATATGCAGGCACTGAGGCATAGAGATCCACTGGCAAAGTCGAAAGGGGTATGGGAGAAAATATGGGAGAGAGCAGATTGGAGGAGGGGATATCCTGTGGGACTGCTATTTTGGGGCAGTGGGTAGGGGAAAAACGGGGAGAAAATTTGTAATTCAAAATCTGGTGGAAATAAATGATGTAAATCAGAAGTTAATAAAGCATTTAAAATCTTAAAAAAAAGTTTCAGAATACATTTATTCTATATTAGATGTCTTATAATCTATGACAAATAAAAATCATATCAATGTAAACATATTATGTTTAACACTGTTAAACTGGGAACCCCATGAAAAAAAAAGGTGCTAGATTCTGAAACAGTTACGAACTCTGATCACTGTAATGACCAACTATGATTCTAGAAGAATGACAATGAACTACATTATTCACCCTGACAGAGAGGTATTAGATTTAAGATGCAGAATAAGATATATATTTTTTGGACATAGATAGCATGGAAATTTATTTTGCTTGATTTTGCATATGGGGCAGCAAGCGTGTGTCATCACCCCTCCACTCCCAATTGTGGGGGGTGAGAGAGAAAATAAATGCTTGTTAATTGAAAAATAAAAATGTTTAAAAATGATGTTAGAGAAAACTCCCCGTTATGGGGAGGAGTTAGTTCCACAGGAACAGAACTGAACCAAGTAGAGTGAGGAGCTTAGGAATGTTTATATAGTGAAACTGGTCAAAATGAGCCAAAGCAGCCCAGAAGGCTTGAGAGTTGTAGCTTTCTATCAAAGGGTAGGGTGTTATTGTAGTGAACAGCTACATCTTAAGAAAGTTAGTGGTTGCAATCACATGATGTAATGTATGCCTCGAATCTCTCCACAAAGTAAAGGCTTTTGGACTACTTTGTGGCTTCACTTACAGGACACATCAGCGATACCCGAAGACTGGTTGTAGCAATTTCACTGTCAGGATCTGCAGTCAGCTTCTCTTTTACTTGAAAAATACAAACAGAAACCAATGTTATCCAGGCACAGCTTGCCTCAATCTATAAACAGAAACTTCCAAATACTGCCAAAAGGTAAAAAGAGAACTGAAAGAAATGCTTGGTGTGTAACATTGTTTTTAATGTCAGTCACAACTCCAGTATTAGCCTTTTAAATATCTTGTTTTTTAGTAAGTTAAAATTCAAATCCCTCAAAAACAATGAAACAAATAAGACTTCCAAGATGATCCACAGGTCATAGGCTGTGGGACACACACAGAAATGAGATGATGTTGGGAATGATCCTTTTCTTATATAAATGTTTGAAACTGCCTTAACTATTTTCTTATATTGAGTTAAATTCCATACTGGAATGCAAAGTTTATTAAATTTCTCAAAAGAGGGGGCACCTGAGGTGGGAAGGAGAGAATACAGATATAAAAATATAATGAGACTATTTTAAAATTTTTTAAAAAGGTAAATAAAAACATTGTTACTAAGTCTGTGTGTAGTAAGGTAAAGGAAACCATTCTCATTAAATGACATAATTCTCCCCCAAATATCCAAGAGATGCCAAATACAAACACTGTTTGTTCCCTTTTACTGAACTTAGGTTCATAATTCATTGAAGCCCTAGTCTATTACTGCCAAGAACAGCTGGATTCCAGGCAGCTGGGCAGAGAATAAACAAACTGAGAATAAATTTTTCTGATCTTTAGAGAAATGAGCATATTTAGATGTGGGTAAGAAAGTCAACACTGCAATGAGGCAAAGATCAGGGAATGGCTTCCTGTCTGCTTGACCTTACAGCACTCTACTGTAGGGTAAAGGATTGTTTTCACATCATAGAGCCTCCTCCCTACACTGGGTCCAATCCACAATTCTAATCAAGAGTAGGTGAAAAATTCTCCTTCATTAGGGAAAAAAAAACTAAAATTAAATAAATTTTTTAAAAAACAATTCTAATCTCTGCAAAAATGTTCATTTATAAACACTGGCTGGGAATAATTTCCAACAACCTCCAAAGAATAATATCACTCAAATAATTGGCACTATTAAAATGGCTACTTGAAAAACACACACATTTTTGTGTACTATAGTCATTTGTAATACTGACTAATGGGAGACGAAATGATTCCTGCCTAATACTATCTATCATGAGAGCTAAATTAAGAATTCCTACATAACAAAAAGCAAATAATATTGGTCAATATACCTTTAACAGGGAAATCATTTTCTTGCTTTGAAAGAACAGCTTGTCAGCTATTCACTGGAGTCATAAGAAATAAGTTGCTACTTTCAGGGCTGTTAATTGTAAAGAGATTAATAATCCACAGAGGCAAAATCATAATTACAATAAACCTTCATGAAAACAGGTCAAAGGCTGATCCCTAATTTTCCTTCAGATCAGACCTGATGATAGGTAGCCAACATTAACACGAATTTTATATTATTTAAGTTACTATGTGTAATGTTAATGGAATCTGAAGATCTCCCATGCCTCTTTGTATTGGCAAGTAAGCAGGTGCTTGGCACCTTGTTTCAAAAGTTAACACCTGGGGGCAGCCAGGTGGCTCAGTGAGTAAGAGCACCAGTCCCAGGGTTGGGATGACCTGGGATCGAATCCAGGCTCTGATACTTAGCACCACACCCAGAAATAATTGGCTGTGTAACCTTGAGCAAGTTACTTAACCCCTATGTTTACCAAAAAAAAAAAAAAAAAGTTAACACCTTGTTTAAGCTATTTAATTAACACAGATGTAGTTAACCTGGGGAGGAAGGTGCTGATATAGCAGGAGGGGGAGGAACAGGGAAGAGCTACGCTGTATATAGGTAAGCGCACCAGCAGGACAGTCAGAATTTTTCTCTCAGTGAGCACCTGCAGCTGCAACTTCTGCTGAGAACTCTCTTATGGGAACTTCTGCTAAGAACTTCCAAGAACCAGGCTGAGGAACTACCACGAGTGAGAGAGGAGGGTCCCTGCTTGAGGGAGGGAGCCTGTTCTGTTGTGAAGGCTTGGGAATGTGAGTGTTCTCTACATTAACCATGTTTATCAACTTCCTGGCTACTGTAATAACTTTGGCTTTCTGGTATTTGAATAAAGGCTTTGGTTCTGCCCTCTATGTGGAGAGTCTGCTGCATTTTGTGATTTACAACTATACCAGCATATTCATAACAACTGTGGGTGTAGTGAATATTGCATCATTGTTACACTATGGAAGAGGGATTCCAGCAATACCAGCCTCACCTTTGCTGTATTTCACAGGATGGAGAGCTATAAAGGAAGTGATAGACCATCTAGTCAAATCTTCTCATTTTAGAGAAGAGGAAATCAAGTCCCAGGACAGGCTCCAAGACTTAATAATAAGGGCCATACATATAGAAGTAAGTAGTAGCGTCAGGATTCCAATCCAGTTCTTCTTACTCTAAAGTCAAACCTCATTCTACCCATCCTATCACGCTGACTCAACAAAATATTTCCCCACAAATGTTTCATACTCTCAGTTTTGGATACATTACTTACTTAGTGCTCTGGAATGATCAGGATTTCGAATACCTTTCATTTTCAATCTCTGTAACAACATGGCTGATGTCAGCTGCCGTACAAGATACACAGACATGGAGTAATTCTACAAAAAAGTTATAATCTTAGTTAATGATGAGAAATAAAATTCTCCTAATTACGTGTTCAAAATTAGTTTTCCACGAAACCATGACAACTCAGGCAAAGAAGGAAAGAAAAAAGAAAAGCAAAGAGCAGAGGAAAAAAGAAGGAAAAAAACCAACTCTTTCAGAGGAATGGAGATCTCAATCAATCACAGATGCTTCATATCCAGTTGCTAATATATCCATGAAAGGCAATGTGTTCTAAAACTGGGACCACTAATCCATACATAATGATCCCTGTGGGCAGCATGATTTAGTTTTAAAACGTATTAATATTGATGTTTTATTGTCTTTCTATTTATTTTTCTAGGTATTTCCCAGTTACATTTTGTTCTGGTTCAGGTGGCGCTCCGGAGTCTGGTGGGCTGCATTTATCCCTGGTCACATGTCTGACACATCTGATATATGGTACTGCAAGTCCAGAATTCCAAGTTATAATTCTGATCATAGACTATCTGCTCTGCTACATGCCCACAGATATATCACAACAAATCTTGATCTTGGCTTCCTAATAAGGAATAAAGTGATAAACAATTCCTCTCTTTGGGGAAAAGAGGTGGTAGACCAAACACAGGTTAAAACAGGAAGAAATGGTGATAAATATAACTAAGGACCAAAAAAAAACTTGGTAGAATTTGGTTAGCCTGAGGTCTGCATGGAGAATTCTCACCCATATGGGCTGTGAAAAGATAAATACACATAAATGATAAATTCTTAGCAGACTTCCTTTTTCTTTCAAAAATCAACTTTTATATACATAGAGTACCCCAAAAGTTTTAGACTTTTGAGAACATCCTGTATGATGTATATACTACATATATCTACACACATACATATTATTACATAAAGAAAATCCATTGAACACAAACAAAAGGTGAAATTGTGAAAACAAAAACAACTAACAAGTTGTCACAAAAGTTAAATAGAGAGCAAACAATACTTAACTAATTCTATTACAGAACTGTTCACTATAAAATTATTCAATCACCTACACGTCTTGTGAGCCTTTCCAAAAACAGTTATGTTCTATACAGGTAGGCTTTTTGTTTTTGAATAAAATCTTAAGTATTAAATAACTGATCATTTATAATATGTTGGTTTTATTATATGCTGAAAGAGAAAAGTAAGCTGCTCATCATTCAGGGTTTCATGGAAATGTTCATCTTGACATTGAAGTTCTAAATCAAGAAAAATGGATTATTTAAAGAAAAAATTGACTAACTATACTTAATAGTTTATAGATTTTTTTTTACACAATCATATTTTCTCTCTTTGTATCTTGAAATGCTTGTTCGTTGATGAATGTTAAAATTTCACAATGATTAATTTTTTAAAATAAGCCGACCATTTTATAAGACTGGTTCATTCAAAGCATTAATTTAAAAATTAGTCTTGAAGACACAGTCCTATTTATCAATAACCCTAGTAATGAGCAAGAATGGAAGTGAAGGGAGAAAGTGAATGTACCCTTCAAGAAGACACATAATGATATTCTAATAGTACTAAGTACTTAAGTAGATTAGATTAGTACTAAGTACTTAAGTAGATTAGATTAAGTACTGAATATATATATTTTTTTCATCTTTGATACTGTCATATCCCTGGGAAAAAAAATTCTTCAACAAAGGTATCTTAATTTCTCCATTTACAAAATGGGAATTCTTACTCCCCTTCCCTCACTACAGGTTCAGAGAACACAGTATTATTCAAGTTAATTCTAAAATGAAAATTCTAAACATCAGTTTCAAGGAAATGAGGCTAAGATTGTAATGCTGGCTGGAGTAAAGTATCAGCACATCTGGCCAGTATCATTTACTTAAAGAAATGAAATTCTGAGTAAACATGCTCCTAAATGATACCCTCCAATATCATGTTTTAAATGTGCCAGATACCTGGTAGTCTAAAGAAGGGATAAAAACCAATATTTTTAATTACCTTTTAATTGTGATCGAGCAGATCTGCAATGTTTTCCCCACAAAGGGCCAATTTATCTTTGTAGAACTTTGATACTTTTCATAAAAATATAACAAACATTCCTGCAAAAGCTTACAATTTACTGGATACTGTTTTTTTTAAGTACAATACTTATAACCCATTTTACTTAAGGAACATCAAAAATGAATATAATTTCTTCTCAGCAAAATAAGAGTCGGACACTCAAGAAGTATTACCTCTCAGTACAGAAAATAAAATCATTGAAACCACCCAGTTAACTTTATTCAATAACTATTATACTGACTTTCAAAGATAACAACATGGAATATTTAGTGGACAAAGGGTCAGCCTCAGTCAGAAATCACCAAGTCAGGAAGAGCTAGGTTGAAGTCTCATCAAAGACACATATAGGGGTGGCTAGGTGGCGAAGCGAATAGAGCACCAGCCCTGGAGTCAGGAGGACCTGAGTTCAAATCTGGCCTTAAGACACTTTACATTCACTAGACATGTGACCTTGGGCAAGTCACTTAGCCCCAACTGCCCTCCAAAATGCAAAAAAAAAGGGACACATACTGACTATAAAGACCCTGGACAAATCATCTAACCTTTCAGTACTCTAGGCTAAGACTTTATGTTGTAGATCTGCTCCCGCGTAACAGGATCTTTAAAGGTCAGAACTAGTTTCATAATAACACTAAAGATGCTATATTAAAATGCTTTCTTCTTTTCCAACTATTCATCTGTAGGAAGTCCATTTTCTTCATATTAGTCAAACAAAATAACATAACAGATTAAATGCATAAGCAGATGAGACTCAAGCTGTCCTCAAATAGGTGTTTTTCATTAAACATGTTATTTATGTTAACATGTAATTGATGTATTGTTCTTTTTTTAAGAGATCCTGAATCCAAAAAATTTGAGAATTGCTACCCTACACCAATAAACTCACAGGTCTGGATAAAACAAAAGAAAAATTTTACCTTTCCAATTTCAGATGCCCACGAAATGGAAATCTGGTTTGGCACAGCAGAGGATAACCTAACTAGAGATGTAATATTTAAGGGGCGCCCCTGGCGTTTCTGTTCAATTCCATTTTTGGGAGGTGGTGCATATCCCTGCAATGAGAAAAATAAATTGAATTCTCTGGGGAAAAAAAAGTATCCTTTCTTAACTATTAAAGTAAGCTATATGGGGTGGCCAGGTGACTCAGCAAGTAAGAGCACCGGCCCCAGAGTCGGGACGACCTGGGATCAAGTCTGGGCTCAGGTACTTAGCACCACACCCAGGAATAACTGGCCATGTAACCTTGAGCAAGTTACTTAACCACAACTGCTTTAAAAAATAAAAAAAAAAACTAAAAAAAATAAAATAAAATTTAAAAAGTATGCTATAAGAAGGTCTTTATTAGCTAACAAAAATAGCTAAAATTTATATTCCTTTTTCAAACTGAAATATAAATGGAGGAAAGAGAGAAATTAGAGATTCTCCCCCTTCCAATGTATACTTCTGTTCTTCCAGGGCTCTTGTCACAAAGATAATTAACTGGTTTAATGTTGAGGATGTGATGGGTAGATATGAAAGGAAATAAAGGGGATACTGACAGAGAAAAAAAAACCCCCACAAAGAACAGCCATTCATTATAAGTATATAAAGAAAAAGGATCAAATTTTCCTTTAAGTACTAGTTATGAAATGAAAAATAGATAAAAAATATATCAATGGATGTGTTTTATCTTATAAATTTCATGTAGAGCCATAAAATTTAGACACACAACATTAAGGTTAAGTCTCTGAAGAAAAACTGGGTTTCTGTTGCTCCCACCCCCACGCTCTTTCAGCTCATCTAGGACATTTTAGCCTCTAATAATCTGATTGAAAACACCTATTTCTTCTAGTAGGTGTGCCACTTCATCCAAATACTTCAAGCTATCTTCTTCAAAATGTGTTCACAAGACCAAGATCTTAACATAACTTTGTCTGAGGTGCTGAAATGGGAAACAGTCTTATAAAAAACCGCCTAGGCAGCTTCCTGCTTAAGAGAGAAATCCTATGTTCACCGAAAGAATCCAAAATAGCACATCTGAGGGGGAGGGACAGTGCAGGGGAAGGAGAGCTGTTTGAAAGAAGTTCGCTTATCTTCCTCTTCCTGTACACAAGTTTTATGATTGTGAGACTGGCACAACACCCCAATTACTGCCCACCAATCCCCACAATCCCAGTCTGCTGCAAATACAGAAGAACTATTAAATGGTTCCTCCTCTTTGCCTTGACTTTCTGACAGGGACTGAGTGGACAGAGGAGGAGGGATTTACGGCTCTGAAGACAGTAGTCTCTAAAAATTAAGGCACTTAAGTTTTTGTTGTCTGAAATTTAGGCCACTCCAGTACATATCTAACAATAAGAACTCCATTCCCAAAAGAGCGCTTTCATTTTATTCAATGTGGTTTTCCATGGAACCAACGAACTCTGAGTTGGATGAGCCTATAGTCAGCTCCTGGCCAAGCATGCAATTTATATACAGGAGCCCTAATAAGGAGCTGTCAAGGGTGGGGAACCTGCAGCCACATTTGGTCTTCTAGGTCCTTGGGTGCAGCCTTTTGACTCAGTCCAAGTTTTACAGAAAAAATCCTTTTATTAAGGTGATTTTTTTCGGTGAAGTTTGGATTTAGTCAAAGGGCTGCAAATGAGTACCTAAAGGGTCACTAGTGGCCTTAAGGCCACAGGTTCCCCATCCCCATGATCTACTTAATGCCTAAGAGGCATCTGAGGAAGAAATCCACCAGTTTTCATAGGCTTAATGTGAGAGCTATCAAAGCCTACACACTGGCCACTAATAACTGGCAAGAATAATGTTCCTTAAAGATGATGGAAAAGTAATGGACAAAGAAATGAGAGCCTAGATAAGAATAAAGAAAGTTTTAACAAATACTTCAAATCTCAACTCACCTATCAAACTCCTCAAACTGCCTTAGATTTGATCTCATGGTATTTTGTATTCCTTTTAAGCATTTATCACATTCCAATTTGTAGTATATTTAACTATGTAACCTTGATTACAAACTCCTCGAAGAGAACAATCATTTCTTCATTTACTCTATCTTTCTCAATGCTTCACATAGTATATACTACATCACAGCATACAGACTTGATGAATGAATAAAAACTTATTTGGGTAAAGAATACTAACTTTTTCAATATTATTTTATTTATTTTATAGGTAGCAAAAAACACTGAATAAACACAGAAATAGATTTACCATGTTTGGAAGTGTCACATGGATCTCCATAGATAAGAAAGTACCCATAAAAGACTTAGAGGAAAAAATTCACATGTAAATGAGGAAGGATGGCACAACATAATATTATTTATTTCTAAATACTATAAAAAGAAATGCCACACTGCCTGAAACATAAACCACATCTTCAGGGATAAAGAAATCTATTTGAAAGGAAACACACACACAAATATTCTAAAATAATAATTAATAAAAAGTGCAGAGATTTAGAAAAATCTGATTTTAGTAAAAAGTATCATCTATATTTTCATGAGCTGTTAATTTCTACAAATGAGGTTAACCTGAATTAAATTCAAGAAGACATTTCGCAAATCAGAAAGAATAAATGCTTGTAGTTACATTGGCAATTGAAACTTTGAAAAGAAAAGCTTGTATTCGAAAAAGCTTTTTTCATTCCATATGATGCTATAAATTTTAACTTTACTTATGGTCATCCAGATCAAATTTTCACACTGAAATGCTGTTTAAAACTATTTCATAATTTTTGGCCAAACTGTCATTTTTTCCCATCTGATTACGTGTATTTATTTTAACACACATTACATAAATTTAAGAAACAAAAAAAAAACCAAAACAGGAATCCAATTACTCCAACTTACTGGCAAAGGAAACAGCTTCCCATTTACTTTTATGCACAGACTATTGGGATAATTATCCTCTTGAGGACAGCTAGTCTCTGCTAGGCACAATCTGTATTCAAAGAGAAATCATTCTTTAAAAATGTAATCAAACATTTAAAAACAGGCCTGTAAAATGATGTTTTAGTCAGAGTAAAAATATTGATTTAACAATATCAAAATCACCTTAGTTGTACTTGGACAGTGTAATCTCTTCGACCACCTGGCAAAAAATCCCTGTTGGAAAGAAAGAACCTTGGTTAAGGAAGTACAACTAGTTTTTTTCCAAGGAATATTTCTTATATTAAAAACTTTTTTTTTTTTTAAGCAATCGGGGTTAAGTAACTTGGTCAAGGTAACACGGCCAGGTGTTTCTGGGTGTGGTGCTAAGTGTCTGAGCCCGGATTCGATTCCCAGGTCATCTCGACACTGGGGCCGTGCTCTTACTTGCTGTGCTACCTGGCCGCCCCTATATTAAAAACTTTTAACAGATAGCATATTCCTACAATGACATTTTCATTTTCTCTCCCAGTCTCATTAGCCAAATAATCCATAATCAATCCATTAATTTTTTTTTTCTTTTTGGAGGGCAATTGGGGTTAAGTGATTTGCCCAAGGTCACACTGCTAGTTTTTGTGTCAACTGTCTGAGGCCACATTTGAACTCAGGTTCTCCTGACTCCAGGGCCGGTGCTCTATTCACTGCACCACCTAGCCTCCCTCCCCAATCCACTAAAATTAAAACAGATTCATTTACTTGGAAATTTGAAAGATGCTTTATACAGCAGTGGATACTCAAAGGCATTTAAGTATGATCAATATTCAAAAGGAAAGTCCTTAGTTTCATAAAAATTGGCAATTCCAAAACACATATTTGCTCCATAGCCACAGAACGCACTGTTAACACACAAAAAAGTGTTGCTGTAGGTCCACAGACAATTGTACATGACAACTTGGATTAATCAAAATAAATCAATCACCGTTCTTGAAAAACCCAAGTCATAAGCAAAAGTCCTATGGATGATGGGTCAGCTGCTTCAACTTATATAAAATTATGTGGCCAAGTAATGTAGTTTCTAGATGGAAACCCAATGCAGCACTAGATAATCACCACCCCTAAGAATGAAGTTCCTGAGCCATTACCACAGCTACTGCCAGTCAGTACTGGGTCCTCTTTACCAACATGGAAAGAATGTTAAGTGATCTTTTGCTCAGAAGTCTTAAGTGGCCTCACTTCCCAATCCATTTAAGTAAGTCTTCTTAATACCCCAATAACTCATAATTGTTCCTACCATACTATTTCTCTTCACAATAATGCCTGATGATCTGATTATCCAAATATTCCCTATTCTTCAATAATCATCTCAAGCCAACAATGATTAACTTCCTTTCCTAACCACTCATACCATTGTTTGTTCTTTGTAACTTGATACCTCAGGCAGTGAAGTATAAGTCATACATAAAAGACCTCATGACATAATGCTTTGCATTGTTTTTCATTTTTGTGGTGTATTAGTTCTTGTTTCCCCAACAATAATGGGAATTCTAAGAGCAGGATAAGCCACATATTTCAATTTTATCTTGCAGTATGCTCCTGAGCACAGACTAGATGTGAAATAAAACACTTACTGAAAATGAACCAGAACAAAAAGCCAAACTTACAATAACTCCCTAAATGGTATACACAATCAAGGAAAAAATAGTAATTAAAGAGCAAGAGCTTATCCTTAATACTGATAAAACCTAGAGTTTTATAAAATATATTTTGTAAAAAAAATTTTTTTTATTTTCAGGCAACTTTATATTAGTTAATACTCAGAGGATTTTATTTCCATTTCCATTTCTATAAGTCCAGAAGCATTTATTAAGTGATTAATGCCTGCCAGGTACCATGCTAAGCCCTGGGAACACAAAACAAGGCAAAAAGTTCCAGTCCTCAAGGAGTTCACAGTGTAATGGGGAAAGGAGACAATATGCAAAGAACTGTGTAAAAACAAGCTATACACAAGATTTAACTGGAAATAATTTCAGAGGAAAGGCACTAACATTAAAGAAGGAGGAGCAAAGTTTCTTGCAAAAGGTGAGATTTTAGCTAAGACTTCAAAAAAGTCTCCCAAACTACTTTAATTTACAAAGTGAAGTCATTTGCTTCCTGCCACAATAGTCCTAAGAAGCTGATGATATCTCTTACTTAGACTAGGGAGTTCTTAACCTGGGGTTCATGAATTGCTTTAAAAAACAAGAAACAAATCATAATGATTTCGATATAATTGGTTTCCTCTGTTATCATGTAGAGTTTATGTTACCCATTTAAAAATAATATTCTGAGAAAGAGTCCATAGTTTCACCAGACTGCCAAAGGGATGCATGGGGGTAAAAAAAGGTAATGACTTCTCACTTAGAGATAAATATTCAAATATAACCAAAGAAAGAATTGAAAAGAATTGCATATGAATTGCTCTGCTTATTCTTGCAAGGCTGGGTTAGTCGTTAGAAGTATGCTTGCCTATACTGATTTAATAAACAAAGAGTTGCTTAACTTTAAAATACACTTTAAAAATTTACCAAAAATAAAATATAAGCTATGAAAAATCTCACTGTCCTTATTTAGCAAAAATTTTCCACTGAATAAGAAGAGATTATGTCCAATAAGGAATTCCCTACACCAGGGTCTCAAGGATGCAGTGTCAAAAATACACATAAAAGTCTTACATATTTTCAACTGTCACAAACTGAATTCTTAGAAGTTTCCCTAGGGAAGAAGATTACCTTTTAAGATCCAAATGATTATAAATGCCTAAATGAGAAGAGAGGAAAAGTGAATTAAACTGGAGAAGACAGACCCTTATCTTGGTCAGGTGGTTCTGTGAAGGGAAGACTTGAGAAGAGCTAAAGGCTGCCTGCTAGAAAAATAAAGGCATATGAGCATGTGAAGGGGAGAAGACGAGGGGATCTAGTGTAACTGGTCCTAAGTAACAAGACCTCTAGAGACCCTGTAATACAATCCATAAAGACACCAAGACTGCTCAGGCAAAGATCAAAGATACAAAAGCTTACTTTTTGGATAGCAGTGTTGTCTTTGGGAACATTAAACCAGACCAAAAGTCAGGCAGGGTTATATTGAAGGCACATCCCTAAAGCAAAAAACCTTACTGTTCCAAGACAAAGGGGAAGTCAAGGCTGTAGCCAGTCCTGTGACTTAAGGGTGAAAACTGGTAGATTAGCCAGAAGCACCCTAAACCCAAGGATCAGATGGTAGGGGAAGAAATTGAAGAGAAAAGGAGAACTGTGACATGAAAAACCTAAGGGACTGTTAGGTTCTTGACTTGAACAAAACTGGGTAAGATGGAGAGAAGCACACTTGTAATATTCTCTCAGTTATAGAGTCTATACTCCCAAATTCCCTCACATTAAAAGTAAAATTTAATTGTGAATCTGAAGCAACCATGTGCTTGATTAAAGAGGGGAAGGAAAAAGAAACCCTGCTAAACTTAGGGAGCAAGAGGGAAAAACCCAGGGCCCAAGAGAAATTTTTTGAAAAGGAAACATCACTCCTTTTGATGCTTGGATAGTGGTTTTCGAAATTATGTCCTGATTGTATCACTTTATAATAAATGTAGAGAGGCTTACATTTTAATTTTCTAAGGCTATGAATAAGAAATGTTGCATCTTAGCTTCATTTTCGGGGGGGGGGTATTTTGTTTTTTGGGTTTTTTTTTTTGCTTTTTGTAGGGCAATTAGGGTTAAGTGACTTGCCCAAGGTCACACAGCTAGTTTGTGTGTGTGTGAAGTGTCTGAGACTGGATCCAAACCCAGGTTCTCCCGACTCCAGGGCCGGTGCTCTACTCACTGCACCACCTAGCTGCCTGGGGCCTTATTTTGCACAGGCAAAATACCTAAAACTGTCAAGTTCACCTGCAAATTAAAGTATCCTATCCTTTTGCACCATTAAATTGGTATACCCAATGAATCCGTCAGAGAATTCCCACTAACCACACTCTAGGCAGAGTGAATACTGACTTCCCAAATCTTTACAATACTGCAAAAATATGGTAGCTATTACAAGTTTGTTTCTTTTCACAGTCACAGAATGTTAAGAGCAAGGAAGATTTTACAGATTATCTATTCTAATACTAATTTTACTGGCAAACAGTAGTTGGTACTGATGTTTGTCACAAGCAAGTCATGCTACATAACACCTGTGGAAGCCAACCCGACAAATCTGAGGAAGTTAAAGTTCAATTCAGGGGAACTGGTCAAAAACCGTGTCCTGTGGAGTAACCATTTTACTTCTAGTCTTTTATAATTTCCCTATGGTAAAAAGGCATAAGGTAAGACATCAAATGAGAACCTTCCTTTTTTGAGGCAAATAGTGATGTCAACCCTGGGTTCTCCAAGGGATTGACAAATAGATACACATGAAGTTGGAAGGTAATACAAATAAGCTCTTTTTAGCCATTAGGCTGAATCTCTTTCCCTGGCCAAAGCTTTAACCAAAACTGCTATCAGAGACAAACAAACTTGCAAAAATGCAAAAGAAAAAAAGAAAAGTTAAAGTACCCAAAGATTATAAAGCTTTGAATAATGAAGATTTGATTGGGTTGGTATAAATAAAATGGAAAATCACTTGGGGGAATGTGAAGTAAGGCTTTTTTTTTAAATTAAGCTTTTTGGGAGCCAACATGGCGATGTAGAAGTAGAATAACTGTGTGCTCCCCTCATAACCGCCTCAAACACCTATAAAAAATGACTCTAAACAAACTTTAGGGCTACAGAACCCACAAAGTGACAGAGAAACAAACCCCCTGCTGAAGGCAGCCCAGCAGGAGGACAGGGAGGGTCCACTGCAGCAAGCTGGGAGCAGAACTCAGCCCCGCAGGAGCCCTCGGTTATGGCCTCAGGGCGGCCCCGACCAGCAACCAGGGCTGGAGGGACTTCAGGAGAGTGGATCACCAGCGGCTGTGGCGGTTTCCAGAATTATCAACCCATAAATGCCAAAGATAAAGTGAGAGGTCAGTGTGAACTTTGGGAACAGGGGGCCCAGGACTGCAGGCCAGCCTCTGCCTCCAGAGGGAGAAGTGGCTGAGGTGCAGTAGCTGCCACCATGTGGCTATTTCAGGGCTCCTGCCCTGCAGACTGTAGGGGGACAAAATGACCATTCTGAGGCTAACTGCTCTTGCTTTAACCCGCTTGGATCTGGTTTGCTGTCTAGGGTGGACATCCTGAGGTGTGTAACCAGGTGCCAGAGCAGGTGGAGGCTTCAGAGAGGGCACCCAACTATTAGCTCTGGCAGCTGCAAAAACCCCAGCAATTTGGGAAAAAGCTCTCCTCTCTGGAAGCTGAGTTCTACTGTGGCAAAAAGCACAAAAGTCAAGTAACTGAGTGGCAACACGAGCAAGCAAAGGAAGCAAAGCAAGCACAGCAATCCAACTTTAGATTCCTATTTTGGGGACAAAAAGGATCAAAGCATGGAACAGGGAAGACAACGAAGTCAGAACTCCTGTACCAAAAGCTTCCAAGAAAAATATAAACTGGTTACAGGCCATAGAGGATCTTATGAAGGATTTTGAAAACCAGATAAGAGAAGTGGAAGAAAAACTGGGAAGAGAAATGAGAATGATGCAAGAAAATCATAAAAAGAAAAGTCAATTACCTGACTGAAGAAAATAACACCTTAAAAAATAGACTAATTCAAATGGCAAAAGAGGCTCAAAAAGCTAATGAGGAGAAGAATGCCTTAAAAAGTTGAATTTCCCAGATGGAAAAAGAATCTCAAAAGCTCACTAAAGAGACTCATTCCTTCAGAATTACATTAGAGCAAATACTATTAAACAGATCCAAACAAATGAAAAAATAGAAGGCAATGTGAAATATCTCATGAGAAAAACCACTGACCTGGAAAATAGATCCAGGAGAGATCATTTAAAAATTATCGGACTACCTGAAAGCCATGATCAAAAAGAAAACCTAGAAACCATCCTTCAAGAAATTCTCAAGGAAAATTGCCCTGATGTTTTAGAACTAGAGGGCAAAATGGAGGTTGAAAGAATCCACCCATCACCTCTTGAAAAAAGATCCCAAAAAGAAAACTCCTAGGAATATTATAGCCTGGTTCCGAAATTCCCAGAACAAGAAAAAATATTACAAGTAGCCAAGAAGAAATAATTTAATATTGTGGAAACACAATCAGGATAACCCAGGATCTGCCAGCTTCTACACTGAGGGATCGAAGGGCTTGGAATGTGATATTCCGGAGGGCACAGGAGCTGGGATTAAATCCAAGAACCACCTACCCAGCAAAACTGAGTATGTTTCAGGGGAAAATATGGTCATTCAATGAAATAGAGGGCTTTCAAGCATTCTTGATAAAAAAAAAATAAGAGTTGAACAGAAAATTTGACATTCTGATACAAGAAGCAAGAGAAGCATGAGAAGGGAAACAAGGAAAAGGAACCATAAGGAACTTACCAAAGGTGAACTACTTACATTCCTACGTGGAAAAACGATGATTGTAACTTATGGAACTTTTCTCAGTATGAGAATAAAGGGAATAAAAATGTATATATATATATATATATATATATATATATATGTGTGTGTGTGTGTGTGTGTGTGTATGCATACGTATATATGAGAGAGGAATATAATGAGCAGAGATGGGGAGAGATAGAATGAAACAAATTATCGCATATAAAAGAGGCAAGGGAAAACTGTTACAATGGAGGGGAAGAACAGGAAGGCAAAAGGGAATGGGGTCAACTTTACTCTCATTGAATTTGGCTCAGGGAGGGAATGACATATACACTAAATAGGCTATCTTACCCTACAGGAGAGTAGGGGGAGAGGTAATGAGAGGGGGGATGATGGAGGGGAGGCAGGTTGGGGGGAGGGAAGTTAGAAGCACCCAGTTTTGAACAGGGACAGGGTCAAAGTAGAGAATAGAAGAAGTGGCGGGCAGGATAGGATGGAGGAAAATATAGTCAGTCTTTCACAATATATCCACTATGGAAATGTTTTGCACAGCTACATAAGTACAACCTATATTGAATTGCCTATCTTCCCAGTAAGGGTGGGTGACGAGGGAGGAAGAGAAAGAATCTGGAACTCAAAGTTCTAAAATCAAATGTTTAAAAAAATAATTTTTTTTTTTACATGCAACTGGGAAATAAGATATACAGGCACTAGGGTATAGAAAATCGTCTTGCCCTACTGGAAAGTTGAAGGGGCATGGAGGAGGATATAGGAGAGAGCAGATTGGGGGAGGGGGTATACAGTGAGATCACTGTTTTGGGGTGGTGGGTAGGGGAAAGATGGGGAGAAACTTTGTAACTCAAAATATTGTGGAAATGAATGATGTAAACTAAAAATAAACATAAAATTTAATTTAAAAAAAAGAAAAGAAAAAACACAATAAAAATAAAGAAAATTTTTAAAAATTGTACACCCCCCCCCCAAATTAAGCTTTTTTGGTCATTTATCTTGAAAAAATAAGACAGGTCCTTTATCACCTAAATTAATTTAACAGTCTGTATATAATTTCCTTGCCTCTGGCTTCTCCTTCCTTTCATTTGTCATTACAGCCAGATTACTTCTATACACCAGAAATTTTACTGTTGTAGGAGGTCCCTTTGCTAGCAATCTTCAAAAGTAGCTGCAGCCAAAATATTTTTTTTACTTGTGAACAATCTTCTAGGGATGAGCCTCACCAAATTAAGCAAGTCTTCAGATAACAAACACCCAGTCCATTGCTGTGCAGTAAAGCCTGCGTAGCTTGAACTGAGCTGGCATGGCACTGACACCATACCAAGATGAATCAATGGAATAGGACTTTAGGCGAGAAATAACTTCAATAATTATTCCAAAACACCACATTGTGTATCTATAACTATACTGCTGAGAAACTTTAAATGACACAGAATAAAATCCAAACTTCAAATTAACAAGCCTTTATCAAGCATAAGAGTTTGGCATTGAATCAGCAACTGAAAACAGCCGATGACTGCCATCAAGGATGTTTCATCCTGTTAGGTCAGGCCTTCAAAGTTCTTCACACTATGGTCTAAATCGCTCCCACTGTTTCCCTTCACACAAACTGCCCATTAATCCTTGACACAAACACGCTTAAAACTTATACTCAGTTTCACCTTCTAACGATGCTTAGCAGTCTTATTTCTACTTAGTTAATTAGTATTTTTCTTTAAATTCCAAGTAAAATAAACCTCTGTAAAAGCTTCCCAATCCATCACAAATCACAGTGATCTCTAACTCCACTGTAAATCCAAACCACAGTCCTTATTTGGCATATGCCATATGAAAGTTGATATTCTTGGTTAACTTTTTATGTAAAAATATATATGAGGTCTCCTTGCATTACATTTTTATTTATTTTGTTAAACATTTAACACCTACTACAGAGTTTTCCAATGGGGAGAAGGGTAGAGGAGACACATAGAAAGAAGGGGGATATTTACATATGAACTACCTGATTGATACCAGGATTATTAACTATAATGGAAAACTCAAAAAATGCTATATCACTTAATGTCCCTAGGCCTAAGTGCCCTCATCTGTAAAATGAATAGGTTGTATTAAATGACCTCTGAAGTCCCTTCCAGTTCTAGATCAATGATCCTATATGATGTAAAATTTTTTAACACACAATGTATTATTTTCCTTATTCCATGAAATCGAAAAGTTTTCCAATACTGAAAATTGATTTTAATGTCTTTTAGCTAAGAAAGAGCCAAATTCTATCATAACACTACCAGGTGCGATCCATCAAAAACAAACTAGCCATTGGTAGTGTTTCACTAGCTTTTATTGAACACCCCATCTTCAGCAGAGATAGAAAATTAAATTCTTTGTGGAATTAGGAGATCATTTACAAATGATGTAAATGCTGAAAATATCTGAAGTAGAGGGAAAAAATGCTTTGATGTACATACTCTACCAACACCTCTAAATATATTTACATACATATATAAGCTAGTCATATGGCTAAGAATAAGGAAATTTCAGTATGCCATCTCTAAAGAGAAAAGAGCCCCACACCCACTGAAACATATTTCAAACCCTCCTCTTACCTGGAAATGCATATTTCTCTTACTTGTTGAGGTGTCAAAGCAAAAATAAAAAACTTCTCTTGAAATCTCTGAATACTGCTCTGAACTGGAGAGAAAAAAATACAATGAAAGACGACCTTTCAATAAGTTTCTCAGAATATAAAAGCCAATAATAGCCAGACAGTGTAGCACCTACAAAATTCTTAGATTAGTTATTACTGAAACACACTAATAAAGAAGTGGCCAGAATGAATGCAACTCATGGTGGGAAAATAAAGGTGGAAGTTTTTGAAAAGGTGTTAGCAGGAAATTTAGTATTCAATTATGCCTCATCCTAAAAGCACAGAAGAAAGTACACTTACAATATTCATAATATAGACTCCTTCAAGGTAGTAATTGTTCATCTCTAACCACACTGTCATCTAATGAAAATAGCCATGTTATCATATAACAAAAATGGCAGGAAAAAAATGTTCTCATATGTAAGAATTCTATTCATTAGATTTCTCTGGTGCCTTATATTCAGTTGTATTTTGTGAGAAAAAAAAAATAGAAAGATAAACTCCCCTGAATCCCACTATTGTAGTTATTAAAATGTACAACAAACCAGCAGCAAGATCTTGAACTATTATTTCAATGTTAAAAGTGAAAGATTGGGGGCAGCTAGGTGGCACAGTGAATAGAACACCGGGCCCTGGAGTCAGGAGGACCTGAGTTCAAGACCAGTTTCAGACACTTGACATACTTACTAGCTGTGTGACCTTGGGCAATTCATTTAACCCCAATTGCTCTGCCTCCCCCCCCCCAAAAGAAACAATAGCATTTAAGAAAATCCAAGAGGCATGAGGAAAAAGGTAAATCCCATTCCAAATAACTATATAATGCACAAAATATCTTGGGGATCCATCTTCCAAAGTACACAAAGTATTTGCAGATTCAATTACAAAGTACTCCTTAAAGAAAACACTCAATTAGCCGGAGGAATATTTAGTGTTCATGACTATACCATGCTGATTAATAAAAAATAACAATATTTTTTTGGAGGGCAATTGGGGTTAAGTGACTTGCCCAAAGTTACACGGCTAGTAAGTGTGTCAAGTGTCTGAGACCGGATTTGAACTCAGGTCCTCCCGACTCCAGGGCCGATGCTCTATTCACTGCGCCACCTAGCCGTCCCAAAAATAATAATATTTTTTAAAAAGTTTAAGATTGATAGAAGATGCTATATTTTTTGATAAAGCTATAGACATTATTTGAAGACTTGGAATCTGTTTAAGATTCCTAGAACTGTTTCCAAAGAATCATTTTATTGCAGCTAAAAAAGGGAGAATTTCTAGAGGCCCAAAGACTGCAAAAAACAAAATGCTGCTCTGCAGCTAGATGGCACAGCTCTGGGCCTAGGGTCAGGAAGACCTGACTTCAAATCTGGCCTCTGACATTTAATAGCTGTGTGACCCTTGGGAAAGTCACTTAAGCTCCATGTCTTGGTTTCCTCAAATGTAAAATGGGTAGAATTAAAGCACCGACCTCCCAAGGATGTTGTGAAGA
Source organism: Petaurus breviceps papuanus (assembly GCF_028583685.1). Classification (NCBI taxonomy): domain Eukaryota; kingdom Metazoa; phylum Chordata; class Mammalia; order Diprotodontia; family Petauridae; genus Petaurus; species Petaurus breviceps. The sequence goes on along the minus strand of NW_027185674.1, from coordinate 5,782,458 downwards.
TCAAATAAGATAATGTTTATAAAGTGCTTAGCACAGCGTCTGGCACACAGCAACACTCAAACACTTTTATTCCCTTCTCTCTCCTCCCCTGCCCCCATTCCCACTCTCTCTAGTCCTACAATAGAGTCAAGAAAAGGAAAATTACATAGCAGAGTTGCACATGATGACTACTTCTGTACCCAATACACATGAGAGCAGGGAAATAGACATCAGGAATAGCACTGCAATCACTTCATCCTCCCACATACATCACTCCCCCCAGAAGACCCAGGTTCAGATACCACTGAAAACCAGCTGCATCCCCCTGAACAAACCACTCCACTGCCCTGTGCCTCAGTTTCTTCATTTGTAAGATGAAGGGGTTGGACGCAGTGGTCTTTAAGGTTTATTACAGTCTCTATGTTTCTCCATAGTGGAAAACTGCCATAAAACAGGTCCTATTTTCCCAAAGGTAAATAAGTGGGAGTTACATTATTGAAAACACGTGTTCAGCATCATTTAAGCAAAGATATAATCAATGTTTTTTTTTAATCCCAAGAATACTACCATAAACTCCTAGAGCATTTAGAAGTAATAAAGATGACACTCATAATGAGTTCTATAGAACACATATTAATAATAGAGGGAACTGATTTCTGGATCTAAATACCAATACTGACAAGAGTGCCTTTGAGGAGACAGAACACAGGTCAAAAAAGAACTGTAAAGGAAAATAACTCGAGTTAAATCATCAGGTGTTCATTACCCTGCTCCTTAAAAAAAAAAAAAAAAAAAATTTAAAACCCCCCCCCCCCTCCAAAAAAAAAAAAAAGTGACTTCTCAGTTATTCCTTCTATTCCGGTCAATTATGGGCTGCCTCAGTTTCCTCATTTGTGTCTGGAAGATCTGCGTTCAAGTTCTACCTCGACACATATAACACATACTGGTGAAGATGCCAATCTGCTTTGGTAGAGGGAATTTCCTCACCCAGAAGCTCTCCTAATGAAACTTCTGGTACAGATCTACCCCCATATACAAAACATTAAATAATGCACATCAATTATATGGTAAACTTGACCTAAAACAAATGCTATCCATAAATAAATATTTAACAAATAATTCACAATATTTGCCTTCTTAAAATTAGGAAGGAATTTTTAGGAATGATAATCATGGTTAAATTTTCTTTCTAAAGAAACCCTCAAGGGGCAGCTAGGTGGTTTAGTGAATAGAACACCAGCCCTGGAGAAAGAAGGATCTAAGTTCTAATCCGACCTCAGACATTTAACACTTACTAGCCCTATGACCTTGGGCAAGTCACTTAACCCCAATTGCCCTGCCTTACCCCCTGCAAAAAAAAAAAAAAAAAGAAACCCTCAGTTGATGCAAAGTGAAATGTAGTGGGTATAAGGTAACAGCAATATTGTAGGAGGATCAGCTGTGAATGACTTAGCTATTCTGAGCAATACAATGATCCAAGACAACTCTGAAGGTCTTGGGACAAAAAATGTTACCCATCCATCCCCAGAGAAAGAACTGATGGTGTCTGAATACAGACTGAAGCAACTTTCAGTTTTGTTTTTTTTACTTTATTCTTTTTTTGAGTTTCTTTAATCTATGCTTTCTTTTACAAAATGACTACTGTGGATATGTTTTACATGACTACACATATATAAATTATATGGAATTGCCTGCCTTCTCAATGGGGGGGGGAGGGAGGAAAGGAGAGAATTTGGAACTCAAATTAAAAACAAATGTTAAAAATTGCTGTTTACATGTAACTGGGGAAAAATTTAATACTAAATAAATACAATTTTTTTTTTTGCCTTTTGGAGGGCAATTGGGGTTAAGTAACCTGCCCAAGGTTACACAGCTAGTTTTTTTGTGTGGGTGTTAAGTGTCTGAGCCCGGAACCAAACTGGGGTCCTCCGACTCTGGGGGCAGGAGCTCTTACTCACTGTGCCACCTAGCTGCTCTCCCTTTTTTTTTTTAATACAACTTTTTTTTTTAAAAGAAACCCTCAAAAGTTTGGACAGATGTCCTTTTTTCTTCTCAATATATTTCCTCGTAGCTGTAGAAATTTTGGTGAATTACTCTAATAATATCAGTTCTGGAGAGAGCTTAATAAGGCAACTTCTTCCTCTCATTAGAGTGGTAGGGAGACTGATTCCGAATTTGGTACAGAAGATCTTGGTCAGTCGGCTTTGCCAAATATTTCTCCTTGTTACAAGGAAGGGTTCAATGCAGGGGGTGGAGGAAGGGAAAACGATCATGGTGTAATACAAAAGGCAACAATAAAACCTAAAATCTAAAATAAAAAAATGTATCATTTCCTTATAGCAAACAGATTCAACTTTACCCTATTAATCTTGGAGCTGTGTCAAAGCAGTACAATAGATTCATAGGACCAGAGATTCAGAAGTGGAAGAGGTCTCACTCAATCCAATTCCTTAATTTTGCATATAAGGAAACTGAAGCCAGCAAGGTGAAGTACCTTGCACAGACTCAGAGAGCCAGTATCTGAGTCTGAATTCAAACCTACATCTTCCTGTCTACAAATCTTTTACTCTATTACACCATAAAAATATTTTTCTTCAGTGTTAAAAACTAAAAACATATTTTCTTCAATAGTTAACTCAATGTTTTCCTCTTTTTTACTAACGACCTGCACATTATTCAAAATCATGGGGTGGATTTAATAGCCCAATAATGGATACTGTTCTGTTAAATCATGCCTTTTTGTCAGCCTCACTAAAACTCTCTCCTTGACACTTTGTTATCTGCTATCAGAATAAGCCACACAGAATAGCACAGAAATTAATTTACTTACTAGCAGAGAATCTTCGAAATATAGTTCACACATTTATTAAGCTAGGCATTAGTCAGCATCTTTCCTGTAGTACAGAAGAACAATGAACTAAAGACTCAGTACACGTATACTATTCTACCATTTACTAATGGTATGACCTAGGATAATTCACTTAACCTCTAAGAATCAGTCAATTATGGAATAATAAATGAACATCCTGACAGGCTGACAGGAGCTACTGCTACTATACTACAATTCATCCTACAAACACAAGTCTGATGACATCACTCTCCTATTAAAATCTTTTATGGCTTCTAAAATACAAGTCCAAACTCTTCAGCCTTCCTCAAGGCCCAAAAGAAGGGCTTAATCCTACCTTTTTCGCTTCATCTTATATTACTGTCCCTTGCCTACACTACAATCTAACCCATACTGTATTCCTCCTCACCACCTCCTAAAAACATCCTGTAATTGCCAGCCCCCAAGGATCATTTCCTACTTTTAGAATGCAATTTTCACCCACTGCCCATACTCCAATCTCTGTCTACTGTCATACTATCTATATAAAATCACCATAAAGCATCCTCCACAAAATGTGTTTATGACAGTACCTTGCCCCCAACAATGTCATTTGAGTCACGTACTTATTATTTTTCCTATGTACCTGAACCATATTCTAATTTGTTTGTTGTATACTAGATTATAAAATGTCTACTCTCTTTTCCAAACCCTACCACAACTCTAGGAGTAGAAACTTAATAATACTTGATGGATGACTGAAAAATGCAATAATTATATAAAGGCACTTTAAAAACCTTAAAGTTACATAAGAACATAAGCAATCATGGTTGTCTTGTAGTTCAAACACTGGTGGAAACTTCCAGTAAAAATCAATGAGAACTGTGATACAGGTCTAAAAAAAATCTTCCCCGAGGTACTGAGAATGCTAAAACCATGCCCCCCCCTTAAAAGAACTCTCAATCCCTTGTGGTTCTGGTATTAAGAGAGATAAGAGTCAATGTTAATACAAGATTTTGAACATGGGCTACCAGTTTGAAGGATGGTATCATTTATAAAAACAATAATAAAGTGAAGTAGGTTTGGGGTAGAGTTCATGCTATAGTAGAACTTTTTAAAATGTATTGAAAGGAACAGAATTGACTATTATTAAACTTTAAGAGCAAATAAGAAATCCAAGTATTAGAGGACAGTTCTTTTCTTTGGAGAACTGTGGCACTATGGATGTGGAATAAATGCATTTATTGGCATGCTGGTTTGCTTTTACCAGACTGTTATTTTTATAGAGATGACTGCTTAAGATATGGGAGAGAATGAAAAGTTAGAAGAACTATAATACTTAAGTTTATATACCTAATTTCTACTTCAATGGTTTTCAAATTTTTTGTAGCAGTCAGAATTTAAACAAATCTTTCAACAGAATTCTAACAGTAAAATCTTTTAAAATTAATTTAAGTGTCAATTACAAATTGTACCAAAAAATACAAATTTCTTAAAAATATTACTTTCCAATAAACTTTTATTCTGAATCTAACAATTTACAAATAAGAATGTATTTTCTTTTTCTAATAAACAGTAAACAGGGAAGAGTGGTAGCCTTATGCCACTTTTGCACTTAAATCACAATAATGCCGCTTTTGTTTCTGTTTATCTTGAAAATACATCCACACAAAGATACGATAGATGGAAATGACATTCAATTTTTGAAAAATAAGGAAACTCAAGCAAATCAAAAGTGAATAAAAAGATTTGCAATCCTGCCTTTTAAAAATAAGTCAAGAGATATTTCTGCTGACTACTAAAAGTTCAATGTTCCTCTATGATCAGGGCAATCTAATTGCTTGGGAATAATACCATCTTCATTTCTTAGGGTTATATTCATCTCTTTTCCCTTCAACATACCCAAGTCCTCATCCTTTAAGGTCCTGCTCAAACCCTACATCTGCTATAAAGTCTTCTCCAACAAATATCACCTACTTTCATGGAACTTTACTGTTTATATATACTCTTTGGTCAACTCATAAACATCCATGCTAACGTCACCAAAAGTGACATATTTTAGTCTATTTAGGCTATTTTAGTAATCCTGTAAGGCAAAATCATGAGGGCCTACTCTAAAATCCTATGATCTTAAGTGATATCATTTCATTACATAACATGTTTACCTCTTTAAGAAAAAAAGAAAGAAAATACTATTATAGCAGTGAGCATGAAGAAGCTTAAAATCTTCTGCTCCCTTTACCCTCACTATTCTTTCATAATCACTCTGCTCTGGAAAATGAAGGGCATTCCAAGAACACATCCATCTTTTCCCTGGCCCTTTTGTCTTGCTTCTCAGGACACTCCAGGTCTGGAGCACCCCAACACTACCCTACCTCCTAATATACCTTCCACTCTTCTTGAATCATCCTTTCAGTGATCACTGTAACGGAGGGACACCAAAACTACAGCCAACGTCAATAGCACCAAAAAACTTAAAACAAACGGCAATGCTCTTCAGAAACAAAAACCATCTTATCTGTCAAACACCTAGCAAGTATGTTCAAAAACAGTATTACTTAGAAAAAACTGACCATAACTTTAAAATCACATTCTAGACAATAGTCTCCAAACTAACCTACGGTTATTGAATATGATTTTTAAATGAATGGATTTCTGGGTCATGGTGGGGGGGAAAATAGCAAAACACCATACAAATAAAACTCAGGTTAGAATGTGATGTGGAAGCATAATAAAATGAACAGTCAAATTAGGGAAAAAAAAATCTACAAGGAACCTACATTAATCATTTGATGTAACAGCAACTAATGACTCAATTGTACAGGAACACCAACCCATTTAATAAACAGCTGACAGTTTATTCTATTTAATTTCTGACCAAAAGAAATAAATAACACTTACCTAAACTTGTAGGTTTGATAAGAACATCAAGAACATCATAGAAGGGAAGGCTTTTCAGTTGAACATCAGGGTGGACTGGAGGAATTGGGGGAGATGGCTGCTGCATCTCAAACGAAGGCTTAGTATCTTGGAGGCGCACTGAACCCACAGGAGAGGAAGGAGACTGAGGTGTGACCGAAGTAGAAGGCAATGAGTGGATTCCAGCAACAGTCAAGTCGGGTTCCACAGATGATGAGCTACTGTCCAAGCTGAAAACTGACGGTTTTATTGTGGACAAATCAGAAAGACCTTCAATTGTCCGTGGGTAACGCCGTCTATAAAGTTCTCTGATTTTAATCTGAACTGCTGGGCTACAGCCACTCTTCAATAAATGCAAAGCCCTCATCAGGAGGTCATGCTTGCGTCCACTTTTATTACGTCCAGCAAAGCCTAACAATACTTGTAGCTCAGAAACCCGAAAACTAGAAACCATATTCTGAAAAAGAAAAAGAAAAAAATACATAAGCCAACTTATGTTGGCTTCTCATGAAAACAAAAATGCTACATACAAAATACAATGTAGCTTGGTTTATCTTCTAGAACATTATTAACCAGCATTTTCACACACCCACTATATGCCAATCACTACTTTTATAGTGATTCTAAAAAATTACAAGATCCTGAAGTACCTCTGAAATCAGAGCTAGATTAAATCGTATTCATAAATTTCAGCATGAAATAATTCTGATGAATAAATTATTTGAAAACTGACAACCCATAATACATGATAATCATTAAAAAAAAGTATTTATTAAGTTATATTATAGTATGAATATGCCAGGGAGCAGGGACACAAAATCAAAACCAAAACAGTCCATGCCTTCAGCAGGCTTATATTCTATTGGAGGAAACAACCTGTACATAGCTAAGTAAATGCAAGATATATTCAAAGGTTGAGCTGAACCTTGAAGAAAGGTAGGTATTCTATGAGACAGAAGTGAGGAAGGAATGTAGGCAAGAGATGGGAGGTAGTTGATATAAAGAAAGAGGAGACATGAAACTGAATGCCATGTATGGAGAAGGGTAAGTAATAACACTATGAACCAGAGTATCTAATTAAACAAACAAAAAAACTTTAAACCATTATCATTATATTAGATACTAAGTTCGCTATCTCATATTTACTTAGTTGCTACAAAATCTGTTTCCAATTTAAATATTTATTTCCAAAATTTTCTTCTTAATCATTCACTAATTCTCTGCCAATGTATTAACATGCAGTGGAGGTAGATTTCAGCAAGTTATGCCAAGAGCAAGTTCTGGCAGAGGCCATGTATCAAACTGGAAAATCTTCAAGGATATGGGTCCAGTGGCAAATGTGGGCCCAGTGATAACTTATATGTTTAACTCCAAAGACCAATGTAACAAGTTTGAAGAAATTCCTCATTAGTAAAGGATAGCCACCAAGTGAATTATTTAGGCTTTCTATAGCCAAGAGTAAAGTGGAAGGAAATACAGACAGATGAAATCACAGATTTTAAGTACTAAATGAAGTACTTTTCCCATTCATAGCTGTATTTGTTGTGGTACCAAAGAACTGGAAACAAGGTGGGTGTCCATCAACTGGGGAATGGTTAAAACAAATTATGATAAATTAAATTAAAGGAGTATTACCAGAAAAAACATATGAAGAATTCAGAAAAATGTGAGAAGTCTTATATAACTTGATACAGAATCAAACTAGAACCAGGAAAACAACATACATAATGGCTATGTGTTAAAGTACACAAAGAGAAGACCAAAAAAACCTCCGTTCTGCTTAAATACATTGACCAATCTTAGAAATGCACCATCTGGGGGGGGGGGGGGGGGGGCAGAGTCAAGATGGCGGACTAGAAATGCACCATCTTCCTTTCCCTGGAGAGATGGAAGGCCTCTGAATGTGGAATGCTACAGAAGCTGTCAATTGGTTTTGCTTACATTTTTGCCCCCAGTGGGGAAAGGTATGCCTGGTAATGACCAACACAAAAACAAAAGGCATTAATAAATAGTTTTTAAAAGAGCAGAGGAGGGAATAAAAGCAGGAATTGTCTGAGCTCCAGCTCCAACCACCTCCAATACTTGTAAAAATATGACTCTAAATAAATTTTAGAGCTACAGAACACACAAAGTGAAAGAGGGAATCAAATCTCCCTCTGAAGGCAGGATAGCAGGCCGACGGAAAGTGTCGATTATACAAGGCTGGGAGGGGGAGCCCAGTCCCACATGAGCTGTATGGGCCCAGAGCTGGGGCTCCAACTAGCGGCACAGACCACCTGAGCAGACTTCAGGACAGTGGCAGGCCTATCATTGGCAGCTGTGGCATATTCCACACTTCTCAACACATAAACACCAAAGACAAAGTAAAAGGTCAGTGGGGAACTGTGTTGGAACTGGATGAGAGAAGAAAGAGCAGGCCCCTGCCCCCAGGGCAAGAGGTGACAGAAGGCACGGCAGCTGCAGCTGCTCCTGGCCTGCAGATCATAGGGGGACCAAGAGACCATTCAGAAGGTAATCACTCCTGCTGTGGCCTGCTTGGATCTGGGTCACAGTCTTGGGTAGTGGTCCTGAGGTGAGGAACGCCAGTGTGCCAGAGCTTGTGGTGGCTGTAAAGAGGGCACCCTTCTCACAGCTCTGGCAACAGCAAAAACCCCAGAAATTTGGGACACAGCTCTCTTCACTTTGGAAGCAGAGTTCTACTGTGGCAAAGTGCTCAGAAGTCTAGAAATTGACTGGCAAGATGAGCAAACAGAGGGCGGCTAGGTGGCACAGTGAATAGAGCACTGGTCCTGGAGTCAGGAGGACCTGAGTTCAAATCCAGCTTCAAATATTTGACACACTTACTAGCCATGTGACCTCGGGCGAGTTACTTAACCCCAATTTCCCTGCCTTTCCCCTCCAAAAAGCAAAATAACAAAGAAAAGATGAGCAAACAGGAAGTACAAGCAGACTATAGAATCCTTTTTTGGGGACAAAGAGGATCAAAACATAGAACCAGAAAATGACAACAAAGTCAAAAGTCCTGTATCAAAAGCTTCCAAGAAAAATAAGAACTTGGTTGCAGGCCATGGAAAAGCTCAAAAAGAAATCTGAAAATCAAGTAAGAAAAGTAGAGGAAAAATTGGGAAAAGAAATGAGAATGATGCAACAGCCTGAAAATAACAACTTAAAAAATAGACTAACTCAAATGGCAAAAGAGGTCCAAGAAGGCAATGAGAAGAATGCCTTAAAAAGTCAAAATGCCCAGATGGAAAAGGAATTTCAAATTCAAGATACTATAAAACGGATCCAAACAAATGAAAAAATAAAAGGCAATGATGTGAAATACCTCACTGGAAAAACCACAGAACTGGAATAGATCCAGGAGAGATAATTTTCAAGCAAAATTGGCCTGATATTCTAGAACCAGAGGGCAAAATAGAAATGGAAAGAATTCACCAATCACTTCTTGAAAAATATCCCAAGGGGGCAGCTAGGTGGCACAGTGAATACAGCACCGGATTCAGAAGGACCTGAGTTCAAATCCGGCCTCAGACATTTAACACAAAAAACTAGCCATGTGACCTTGGGCAAGTCACTTAACCCCAATTGCCCTCCAAAAAAAAAATCCCCAAAAGAAAACTCCTAGGAATATCATAGCCAAATTCCAGAGTTCCCAGGTGAAGGAGAAAATATTACAAGCAGTCACAAAGAAACAATTTAAATATTGCAGAAACACAATCAAGATCTAGAAGCTTCTACATTAAGGGATCAAAGGGCTTAGAATGATATTCCAGAGGTCAAAGGAACTAGGATTAAAACCAAGAATCACCTACCCAGAAAAACTAAGCATAATGCTTCAGGGGAAAATATAATCATTCAATGAAATAGAGGACTTTCAAGTGTTCTTGATGAAAAAACCAGAGCTGAACAGAAAATATGACTTCCAAATAAGAGGAGCATGAGAAGGTAAACAGGAAAAAGAAATGATAAGGAACTTATTAAAGTTGAACTATTTACATTTCTACGTGGAAAAATGATAATTGTAACTCATGAGACTTTTCTCAGTATGAGGATAAAGTGAATATATATGTATACATAGGAGGGTATATGTGTATATAAATACATATGTATATGTGTACATGTATACATAGACAGAGGGCACAGGATGGGTTGAATATGAAGGGATATCTAAAAAATAAAATTAAGAGGTGAGAAAGGAATATATTGGGAGGAGAAAGGGAGAGATAGAATAGGGTAAATTATGTCACATAAAAGAGGTAAGAGAAAACTGTTATAATGGAGGGGAAGAGCAGGAAGATGAAAGGGAATGGGTCAACCTTACTCTCACTGGATTTGGCTTAAGGAGGAAATAACATACACATTCAAATGGGTATCTTACCCTACAGTAAAGTAGGGGGGATATGGATAAGTAGGGGAATGATAGAAGGGAGGGCAGATTGGGGGAGAAGGTAGTTAGAAGCAAACACTTTTGAACAGGATCAAAATAGAAAATAGAATAAGTGAGGAGATAGAATAAGTGGGAAGCAGGATAGGATGGAGGGAAATACAATTAGTCGTTCACAATATAACTACTATGGAAATGTTTTTCGTAACTACACATGTACAACCTATATTGAAATGCTTGTCTCCCCAGTGTGGGGGTAGAGTAGGGGGTGGAGAGATGGGGAGGAAAGAAGGGAAAGAATCCGGAAATCAAAGTTTTAAAAACAAATTAAGCAGTGAATAGAACACCGGCCCTGGAGTCAGGAGGACCTGACTTCAAATCTGGCCTCAGACAAAAACTAGCCATGTGACTTTGGGCAAGTCACTTAACCCCAATTGCCCTCCAAAAAGCAAAAGAAAAAAAAAAAAGACTACCCCCCTCAAAAGCATATTTTGATAACTGTATTGCAATAATTGGTTTCTTTTGTAAAAAAAGAAAAAAGCAAAAAATCTCATTGGATACTACCAAAAAAAAAAGGCAGAGGAAGTTACTATAAACCTAAAAAATAAAAATGTTAAAAGAAGTCTAATGCAGTATTCTCCTTGGCTTTACAGCAGTAATTCATCAAATTAGTTTATTGGCGGCTAGGTGGCTCAGTGAGTAAAGTGCCGGTCCTGGAGTTAGGAGGACCTGAGTTTGGTTCCGGCCTCAGACACTTAACACCCACACAAAAAAACTAGCTGTGTAACCTTGGGCAAGTTACTTAACCCCAATTGCCCTTCAAAAAAAGGCAAAAAAAATAATAACAAGTTTATCACTTTTACAATATGAGTTTTGGGAGTTGTCAAGTTACTTTATAAGTAATCACAATTTCAAGAGGTTGGGCATTAGACCTTCTGTAGGGAGATTTCTTGATTCAGAGAAATCCCTAAGGAAAGAAAGGGGAAGTAAATACAATTTCCTAGGCAGCAGAACTTGGAGACCAAAGCCAATGTGTCCCTCAGTACAGGGTCAATGAGCATGTAATTGCTTGCTCAGCAGCACCCCAAAATGTTTAATTTTCTAATTAAATCTAAACCAGTGAGTGGCTTCTGTTAGTTTAAAAAGGACTGTGTATTAATTAGCCTGTGGGAAAGAAGGATTTCATCAGAATATCAGAGTGTAGCCTATTGGCAATCCCACATTCAGTTCCCTTTCTAGAGAAAGCTAATCTATTACTACTGAGTGCTTTTTTACATGATTATGATTCTGTATCTATTCATGGGGTCTTTTGAATCCTCTAGGTCTCCTGTGTTTTCTATGGGGTAAAATAGATTGGGGTTAGGAATGTTTTTATCCACATACCCTGAATATACTAGATTTTCCTGGTGAAATTCAAGGCCAGGCAATAAGCTCTAGAGATAATGTCTGATGTAAACCCCATAATCCAATTCACATGAGCCCAGAGTTACATTATGATGGCTATCTCTATGCTAAACTGCTATTCACATAGAACTACTCCACTTTGACCTTCAAGTTCCGAACGTTTTGCTACTACAAATAGCATCACAACCTGTGCCTAATCCCTAGGTTTCAAGGCACCTGGCAGAAGCTTTTCTGTTCATCACTACCTGAGAGCTCCTCCCCCTCCTACCAGGAGCATCATTCTTCTATTTTAGATTTTGAAATAACATAGCTCCCAGATGTAAATAGGTGAGACTCACTAGTCAGACTCTATCAGAAGTATTATGCTCAATAAGGACTCCATAGTTTAGCAAGCACACTGATAAGCTAGAAGACTAGAAGAAAAACAGGGTGGTAAAGGACCTTGACTTCGTGCCACATGAAAGTCATTTGAAGAAACTAGAGATATTTAGCCTGGGGACTAGAAGGACTCAGGAGGGACAGGACAGCTGTCTTCAGAACTGGAAGAGTAGTCATGTGGAAAATTTGACTGTTTGACCCCAGAGGGAAGAACTGGGAACAATGGGTGGAAGTTGTAAAGAGGAAATTTTAGGCCGGTCAGGAAAAACTTCCCAACGATCTGAGATAGCCAAAAGTGGAATGAGAAAGTCTTTAGAGACGGTTTGTTCCCCTAATTGGATATCTTTAGCAGAGGCTGGATGACAACTCGTTAGGTGTACTATAGCAAGGATTCTTTTTCTTACATAGATTAGATCCCTTACAATGTTAAAATTCTATGTAAGATTCTGTAAGTCCAAATTTAACTAAATTATGTACATCATTCCAAATGACTTCAAGGAGAATACAATAATTACTAAATGACATTTTTACCGTAACTAAAATATAGAAAAAAATAACAAATATATAACATGAATATTAAGTATGTACAAATTTAAGCAACCTATGAAAACATATACTCACAATCAGTGACAATTAAGACTTCTGGATGATTGAGCATGTACATGAAGATGAGAAAAGGCCTCTAAACCACAAGGAAAATCCTAAGCATTTTACTATACTTTTACCCTACTACAGAGAGGAGTGGAGCTATTAGCAAATGAACACTCTGACACTGTTTAAAGTTAAGAAGAGTTAAGAACAATTAGAAAATAAGACAATAAGAAAAAATAGTTAATAAAAATTAAAATGTCTGTACAGTGCCCCTATGTTCTAAGTATCTGACAGTACATACAACAAAGAATCCCACCTATTCAGTAATAAGTTAAATTAGTGTTCGTTCATAAACAATTTAAACTCTATAACTACTCTCTTGGTGCTAGCCACCAAAACTGCAGAAATGATAGGGGATACACAGGACTGAGAGTCATTTTTGGTTTCTAGGATTTGCCATGGCCAACACATTCAGCAAAAAGTGGCTAGTCTGATGGTGATGAGCCTTGCCATACTGAGAGAGGAAGACTATTGGAAAGCAACTGTAGTCAGTCTCTTGCCAAAACCGTACCTGAAGCTACTCTAGAATCAAAGCTGTCACTATCTTTGCTTTCAAGAGCCTAGGATGTCTTTCATGTCACAATGAAGCATCAGAGTAGGATTATGTTGAAGAAGTATTACGTGCTGCATTAAGGAACATCTCATATTTTTAATTTTTTTTAAGTTAGGCTAGCTCAGATAAAAGTTAAGCTTCCCCCTCAAACACAATTAATAATTTATTGAGCAATTACAATATGCAGGGGATATTACCAAAGTAAATATAATGATGATGTGCGTAAGACTATTTTCCTTTTTAAAAAAAATGAACAATGGGTAGGTATCTGCCTGGGACTTAAACATTTCTACCCACACACACTTTCCCCACATAGAATGAAGAGATAAAATACATTCTTTCATTTCTACTTCTACATATTCTGTCTCTCATGCTGAGGCAGTTAAATAAGAAAAAGCAGAGGTACTAGGAGATGGGGAGAGTGATTCTGTTCCAAGGGATCAAAAAGGGCAAAATAACATTAGCGCAAAAAGGAAGAAGTGGGTAGAACATGCTGTTTTTTGTAACTGGGATTTTTGAAAATATAAAAACATGGAGGAGCGGCCAGGTAGCACAGAGAGTAAGAGAACTAGTCCCAGAGTCTGGATGACCCGGGATCAAATCTAGGCTCAGACACTTAGCACCCACCCAGAAACACCTGGAACCTTGAGCAAGTTATTTAACCCCAATTGCTTAAAACAAACAAACAAACAAAAAAACCAAACCTCAGGAAGGAGTAGGGGTAATAAACCTCAGTCTTATCTGAAACAAGACAAAGGATGGTTGAATACACATACAAACTCAAGAATTCAGGAAAGAAATATATCAAACTCAACTGGAAAACCAGCAGTGATGTAATGGTAAAAAGGAAGATAATACTAGTTACAAGCAAAACAAATGTACTGTTCCTGAAGAGGGGGTGAGTGTTTGTGTGTCTGTGTGTGTATGTGTCTGTGCGTGTGTGTGTAATAGGAAAAAGAAGAGAATTATAATCTACAGGATGCCTTTAGCCTAACTCTTAGACAATTAGAGAACAGCTGAACAAACCATGGCATAAGAGTGTAATGGAATATTGTTGCACAATGAGAAATGGCATTAAAAGTTGAGAGAACCCTGGGAGTTGATAGTGGGTATAGCAGACCCAGGAAAACATCTTATACAAGGGCATATCCCTCCCCATCCCAAAGGGCCATACAATATTTAAAAGAGCACTTTTAAAGACAGGAGAGAAGAAAAATACCCAGCAAAACCACTCAAGACATGGAAAAACTCTGAAACCCTAATTTCAAAACTATAGTGTAATGCACTCACTCACTCCACCTTTGTATCTTCTACCAGTGCAAAAGAATATGAATGTGTACCTCTTCCTTGATGTCTGTTCTTTGTCCTTTTCCAAATTCACTTTTGAATTTGTTGTAGTTATTCTTTCCATTTATATTACTGTAGTCACGAATGTTTTCTTGCCTCTGCTTACTTTACTTCAACAGTTTATGTAGATCTTTCCATGTTTCTCTTTATCATATTCATCACTTCTTACAACAGAGTAACATTCCATTATGCATGTACTACAACTTGTCCAGCAATTCCCCCAAATGATAGAAATCTACTTTGCTTCCAATTCTTTGTTAGCACAAAAAGTGCTGTTATAAATTAAATATAAATAAATATTTCTTACCAATGGTCCCTTTTTGGTATAATACTAGTAGTGGAATCTCTGGTTAAAAAGGTATGGACTTCTTAGTCATTTTATCTGCACAATTCCCAACTATTTTCCAAAATATTATGCTGGTTCCCAGGACCATTAAAAATGCACTAGTGTGCCTACCATCCCACAAAACCAGTCCTACAAAATTTAATGATCCAATCTTTTGTCATCTTTGCCAATTTTCCAGCTATGTTGTTAAACCTTGATTAACATTTCTTATTATTTTAATGACCACTCTTCCATATTTAATAGTTAATATTTTGTAATTCTTTTGAGAACTATTTGGTCATATCCTTTGACCACTTATCTATTGCAGAATGACTTTTGGCTATATTCATAAATACATGTAAATTTTAATTATGTATCCTGGATACCAAATCTGTATCAAAGAAATTTGATAGAAAGATTTTTTCAATTCAGTCAGTTCCCTTTTTATGCTAGGTGCATTTTGGTGTAAAAGATTTTTAATTTCATATAGTAATCAATATTTTTTTTATTTTACATCTTATAATTTCCTCTACCTTTTTTGGTTAAGAATGTATCTCCTAGGGGCAGCTAGGTGGCGCAGTGAATAGAGCACCGGCCCTGGAGTCAGGAGGACCTGAGTTCAAATTTAACCTCAGACACTTAACATACTTACTAGCTGTGTGACTTTGGGCAAGTCACTTAACCCCAATTCCCCTGCAAAAAAAATTTTTTTTAATGTATCTCCTACTCATTGCTGTAAAAGGCATGATCTGAATTTATTCTAGTTGCTTCATAGTGTCATATATATATTTTTTTTTTTCATAGTGTCACATACTCGTTTAGAATATATTATGGACCATAGAGTAAAAAGCACTGGTCTAACCCTAATTTCTGCCTGTTTTCCAGTTTTTAGAGAATTCTTTTGTGAGCAGCAGAGAACTCTCTCCTAAGTAATTTATGCTTTCCAGTATATCAAAAATTAGGTTAATGAATTCCACTGTTTCTCATTTTTCCTTTTCTAGTTCTGTTCTGTTCTGTTGCTCTACCTCTCTTTATACCAATACCAGATGGTTGTGATGACTCCTATTTTATAATAGTTTGAGGTCTGGAAGTATTCTTTCTTCACCCTTTTCATCATTTCCCCTGATATTCTAGATATTTTATTTTTACAAATTTCGCTATTATTTTAGTGAATTCTGTAAAATAATCCTTTGACGGTTTGGTATAACACTGAAACTATAAATTAACTTTGGTTGTATTATCATTTTGAATATATGAGCATGGACCAATCATGAGAACTGAATATTCCTCCAACTATTTAAATTGTTTTTATATATTTAATATAAATAACATATTTATATATTATATATTTAATATAAACAACATATATATATATATATATTTGTACTTGATTCTACGCAAGTATTCTGTGTACTTTGGTAGACTGATATCCAGATATTTTATGCATTTTGCTGTTATATGGACTATAACTTCTCTTTCTATTACTGCTTCTCAGATTTTGTCATAATGTAAAAGTATTGATTTTTGGACAGTTTATTTTGTAAACTGCGACTTCGGTGAAGTTATTATCTCAACATCGTTGCTGATTCCCTAGGATTTTCTAAGTAATCAGCATATTATTAGCAAATAGGGATATTTTATCTTCTCTTTAACTATATTTTATGCTTTAAATGTCTTTCTTTTGTCTTCCTGGTATTTCTAGCAAGAAAATCAAATATTGATTTTATATTTGATTCCATTCTGTAATTGATTCTATTCTGTAACTAAGTCATGTTTGTCTGAGTCAAATTTAAAAGTTCAGTTTCCCTATAAATCACTTAAAAGAAAACTTATCTCTATGCCACTAGTTGCCCTTGTACAATTAGAAGAAATCAATCTGTTCTCTGTATTCCATTAGTTATTTCTGCAAGCGGACTAAATCAGTATTTCCTAGATGGAAGGAGAGGTTGCTGCTAGTCTGCAACCTGATTTCCAAGCTATCATATTGGTTTCTGATTTTGTAGCCAATCATATTGTTTTCCATCTATGATGTTCCCTGTTCCTTGTTCTCTTGTACTTACCAAAACAACATGAAGAATATAAAGCTCCAAATCATGGTCTTTTGGCTAGCTGAGCAACTGAAAGACCCCTTTTATCGGTAAATGCTAGGTCTTATCAATAAAACAAATGTGCTCAGAACTCTGTGCTTCAGTTAATTTAATTTCAATTCATTTCAACTGCAATGGTTACTGTCCAGAACAACATTAAATAATAGTGGGGGAAACAGACATCCTTGCTTTACTTCTGCATTTACAGGGGCAATTTCTAGTATATCCCCATTGTATGTGAGAAATTTAGATATTTTAAAGATGCCAAGCTCAGTTCAGGAACTTGCTGAGCTCAGATAAGGAGAAAGGGGGTAGGGGAAGAAGCAAATAAGACTTTACCCTGAAATAGATTACTCTGTGAACAATGAAAGCTTACATAAATTCAGCTGTTCCTGACATCCTGAAATAACACAACACTCAATATCCCAAGATATCTACAGGACCTGACCAGATCTTTTCTCCAGAACTCCACCCCTAACATTAAGACTATTAAGTTGGGGTGGCTAAGTAGCACAGTGAATAGAGCACCAGCCCTGAAGTCAGGAGGACCTGAGTTCAAATCCAGCCTCAGACACTTAACACTTACTAATAACCGTGTGACCTTGGGCAAGTTGCTTTACCCCAATTGCCCTCCAAAAAACAAAAAACAACAACAAAAAAGCCTATTAAGTCTAATAATCAGCTGGAACAATAAGCAAACAACAAAACTGCCACAAAAAATTATCATAATGATAAGAGATTCTCAAGACATAACCCAGAAGAATTACCCCCAAAACATCTACAAACTCTGGAACTGAGAATTGATACCCCACTTTATTTTGTATTGCTGTTATTGTTTGTTGTTTATAGAAATGGAAAACGAGGCAAACAGGGTTAAATAACTTGCCTAAGGTCACAAGGCTAGTAAGTGTCTGAAGCTCGGTTTGAACTCCATAAAATTAGTCTCCCTGATTCCAAGTCTGGAACTCTATCCACCGCACCAACTAGCTGCCCTAACTTATTATGTATTAAAGATAATTCACTATGTATTTGTTCAGTCCCCTCGTTATGTGAGTGTGAGCTCCCTCAAGTCTGTGACTTCAGCTAACTACTGTGAAATTTTAAAATTGATATTCCATGATTAATTCCAGATTGATAAATGTATCTAATCAGAACCAATATTTGTGAGTCAAATTCAGACTTGATTATGTAGCCCCTATTAGTAAAAATTTTAAGAGTTTAACTTCCCCACTCCTATGCACTATAATCTAACCACAAAAATTCTAATCTGTGAGTTTGTGTTGACCATGGGGTGATAGGATATTGTTACAGGACTTTCCAGAGGATGTTAGTCATAGGGTCTTAGTTTACCTGATGAGGAACTAATTCAAGCAGCACTAACCAATCAGGAGTGAAAAACATCTGTACAGTGACTGTATAAATGCTATAAAAGTTGTTCTGTCAGTTTTATCTTTGACTATAAGAGTTCTTGATACCAAGCTATCGGTATTTGGTAGCCATAATCATAAACTCATCATGCTCAAAACTGTGCCTCAGTTTCTCTTTATCACAGATTTTAATCATGACAAAGTAAAACCTCAAAGTAAAACACAGCTTCAATTCAATTCAAACAACTCAAAGAAGCAAGAATTAGAGTTTTTTTTTAATTAAAGAGTTAAAAGTGTTTTTATAAATGAAGTGAGAACAAACAGTAGAGGAATAAACTGGAAAGAAATGAGATCTATAGAAGAAAGATCTGGAGAGAGAACAGCTTTGCAAAGATATACAAAAAACTTGTCTATGTCACAAATTCCCTGAAAAATAGAATAGGTCAAATAAAAGATAACTTCACAAGTCAACAAAAAACATTAAAACAAAGTCAAAGACTGAAAAAGTAGAAAAAAATATAAAGTATGTTACTCTAAAAACCAATTAACCTAGAAAACAAACAGAAAAAAAAATAAGAATCACTGGACTACTTAATCACTCTAAGAAGTGTTTAGACATAAAATTTCAAGAAAACTAACCAGATCTCATTGACAAAATAAAAACAGAAAAATCCATCAGGCTCCTCCTGAAAAAAAAAAAACTAACAAAATGATAAATACCAGGAGTATTATACCCAAAATTTAGAGCTTAAAAATCAAAGAAAAAATACTGCAAGCAGCCAAAAGGAATTAAAGTACAAAGTAGAAAACTTGACAGCACCAATGATTTAGGTGTATGGTCAATAACCCCTCAAAACTGGGACCGGGTATAATCCTGGGAGGGGGGGGGGGTTAGTGGGGAGAAGGGAAAGAAAAATTAAAAGAAAATTATCTCACATAAGTAAGGTACACAAGCAGACACTGGTACTAACACAGAGGAAAGGGTAATGGAGAGCAGCAAAAACCTGAACCTCACTCTCATCTGAACTGATCAAAGGAAGAAAGAAAACACACACACACACACAACACACACACACACACACACACACACAGTGAAGGAAACAGAAGCAGAACAACTATATAATGACAATATGGTAAAGGCTAACGACGAAAGAATGCATTTAATGCAATGACTAACCATGAGTCCGGCAAAATGATGATGCAACGCTACCCACCTCCTTAGAGAGTTAAGAAACTCAAAATAAAATGTTCCTGGACATGGCCACAGAGGAAATCTGTCTGGATTATATTCTTGTAATAACCTTTGTTTTTCTTTTGTTCTCAATGGGGCAGAGATTGATGTGGATGGTTAAGGTGGGTTTTTTAATTGAAAAAAATATATATAATTAAAAATAAAGCTATAAGTTAGGTTTATATTTTTCTCCACTTATCTCTAATATTAGGTTTTCCAAATTAGGATTCTCCCACCCCCTTCCTCTGTAAACACAGTACTATGTCTATTCATTTACTTTAATTTAATCTACTTGGAAGCAAACTTACTGCCGTATCTTCACTCTTCCCCTCATTTTCCTTATTAGTCCATTTTTATTTCATCTTTTTTCTGTCACATAATCATGTAAGATAATTCCCCTTTCATCTCCTCCCCTTCAACTTTTCTTGATAGCTTTAAATTTACATTTCTGTGCCTTTTCATAAAAATGATTTCCCCCTCATTATTTCTCTTCCTTCTTTTTCTATTCAAGTTTTTTCCTTGATTCACAACCCTTATGTTTATTTATTCTTTCTTTATTATCCCTAGTACTCATGGAATTAAAATTTACCAGTAATCTATTTTGGATGACCTCTTCTAGTTTTTATATGGTTGCTATAGATCATACCTCTCCTCCACCCCCCCCCCCCCCCCCACCCCTTCTGGGTTGTGCCATATTCTCTTAGAAATATTAAAAAAAAAAAATCCCTCCAGGTAACAGAGAAGACATTGTCCCATACTGAGGATTTTCCTATGCCCTTGATCATGCAATTTATTATTGCTAACCTTTGCCCTTCCCATGATCATTTTTGCCTCATTTGCCATGCAACGGTCTCTGAATGCTAGCTCTCCCACTATTCTGGGAATCACTTGTCTTCAGGATCTGAAGCCCCTTCTCCTATGGCAGGAGGAGTCATCTCTCTAACCAGAGAATTACCCATCTCCATTTATAAAATCTCTTCTTTCATGGAAGAATACCATTTCCCACCAGTGAAAT
Organism: Petaurus breviceps papuanus; assembly: GCF_028583685.1. Classification (NCBI taxonomy): domain Eukaryota; kingdom Metazoa; phylum Chordata; class Mammalia; order Diprotodontia; family Petauridae; genus Petaurus; species Petaurus breviceps. The sequence continues at coordinate 5,761,988 of NW_027185674.1, read as the reverse complement.
AAGATTTCTCCCTTTTTTCAAACTCTCCTTTTGACTTTTCATTCATTCTCTTGTAGGTTTTCTTCTTGCTGGGAGCCTAAAGAAGTTATTTTCCTTTCATTATTATTAACCTTTGACTTGATTAGGACACACCACACATTCCTATCTAGCTTCTTGTACCTAGTACCATTCTGCTGTTTAGTGCCACAAAAAAGTGATTCACTCATAGGTGGAGTGTTGTAATATTTAGTCCATGACATTTCAGGCATGTTCTTCCACCACCTCTTCTGTTTGACTTCTGCTTTCACCCTTGCTGATGTGTGTGCATTTATATATATAGTGATGTATATATTTTTTGGGTATAAATCTCTTAATGCTGCTGTTCTTTTGTTGTTCGTTGCTCACTTCCTAGATATCATATCCCTTTTTAGGTTTTTATTTTCTGGAGTAATTTATTTCATTACCTGGGACTTTCTTGGTTACTCTCTCTGTTAACCTTCTTTATATTTCTGTTATCGGGGGCATTTGAAAAGCAAATAATCAGTTCACATGAGGTTTTTTTCTGTAGGAATGCTTCCAAAGCCACTTCTTTACTTAATGCCCATCTTTTTTCATTAAGGGTGAAGCCTAATATTTGCATTTTTTGTCCCCTTGAATTGCATCTTGTGCTCCCTTATCCTTTAAAATACATTTATTCCACTCCTTCTTGTGGTTTCTATTAGATCCAGAGTAGTGCAATGCTATTTGAATTTCTTTTCCTTTATATCTGAAGTGCCTGATGCCATGGAGAATTTCTTATCACTGGAATAGTTATATTTATCCATTGTGTGTCTTAATTTACAAATTTTTTTCTCCCTGGAGGTGATTTGAAGATTCTTTCCATTAACATTTGGCTTTCTGGTTAGTTTTTTGGTATTCTTTCTTTCTTTTTTTTTTTTTCAAGGCAATTGGGGTTAAGTAACTTGCCCAAGGTTACATGGCCACTTCTTTTTTGTGTGGGGTGTTAAATATCTGAGGCAGGAACCAATCCCAGGTCCTCCCGACTCTGGGGCCGGTGCTCTTACTCACTGCACCACCTAGCCGCCCCTTTGGTATTATTTCTTACATTAAAGTGTTCAAGATTTTTAACTTGTTATGTTCTTCTAGGAGACCCATAATCTTTAAGTAGTGTAGCTGTTCTATCTTTGAAATCATTATTTTGCATGTTTGGAGATCATGTTTTTTTTTTTCTTTTTTGCTTCTTTTCTTCTAGATTGTCCTTTGTTCTATGTATTTGCATTCCCAATCAGTTGTTCTCTCTCCTTTTTCTGGTTAGGTTTCCCACCCTGGACTTGAGATTTTCTACTCTGCCAATTACTTCTGCAAAATATGCCATAAATTCTGCTTTTACATTTCTTTTTTCTCTTTTGAATCATTCAGGAACATTCTATTGCAGTTTCATGCTCTCTTAAGAACACAAATAGTCCTCTGCCTCGGAAGTGGTTCATTTTCCTCTGTCTTACACTATTTATTTAAAGATATGTGAACTGAACTCTTTTACCTGATCTGAAGATCATATTTCATTTCTGTTACTATCTTCCCTGCTAGGTTTTCAGCTTATGCTCAAGGTTTTTACTGAATTTTCTTCTTTCTGAGAACTTGGGTAATTTCAATTAGTCTTTCCATGGAAATTTCCTCTCAGCACTTCTCAGATAATTTATGTATTTTTCCAAATCCCAAGAAAAATCAACTGAGAAATGGAAAAAAGTGCTGTGATTCCTGTAAGAGAATTAAAACTTTAGAAATCAACACAGAGATTTTAGTTCAAAAGAACTCACTGACATCAAAAAGCAAAATCAGGAATAAATGACACTCAAAGTCAATGTTAAGTTAACATTTCCATGAGAAAATGTCCTCAGAGTAGAGAAGCAGTCACAATGGAATCAGTCAGTCTAGCTTATAACTGTTGCCATGTTATAAGTTTATATATTCATGGCCCTGTCTGCTACTACTGAAAAGTCACTCTCATAAATAAGTTTTTGGGCACAGGATACTTTATAAAAATCCTAAAGAGTATTGTTCAAAGAAAAAAGTTTTAGAAGGAAAATAAGTCCTTAAATTGACTATTTCAACATGTGATTCTGTGTACTGCTGTTAACTTTACCAGATATGAATACTGTATTATTCGAATACTAATCAATGTTTGCCAATATTTGAATATTCTCTACCTGCTACAGTTCTTTGTACATACTACAAAACAAGATTCCTTGTTGACTCAAAAACTTTAATTAGAGTAGGAAGAATGCTGGCAGTATTTTGAGGAAGGTAAAGGATATCAGGTCAATGTCAGATATTTCAAATCACTGATACTATATATTGATTCATAATGCTAAACAACGCATTTATTAATTTTTTTTACAAAAAAATCTGTAAAATACTTAGTATAACCCTATTATAGAAAAATGATTCACCATTTACTATTATGGTCATTTATCTTTAAAAACATGTATATTAAATGTTGTGAAAATATAAAATAACTCATGATTTGGGCAATTTCAATTCCTTATTTCCAAATCTTTTTTTTTTTTTTAAGCAATCAGGGTTAAGTAACTTGCTCAAGGTTACAAGGCCAGTTATTTCTGGGTGTGGTGCTGAGTGTCTGAGCCCAGGATTCAATCTCCAGGTCATCCCGACACTGGAGCTGGTGCTCTTACTCACTGTGCTACCTGGCCGCCCCTTATTTCCAAATCTTAAAGGATATGCCAGGAATTTGGAAATACTGATGTCAATCTTTTTTTTTTCTCTTATGTTCCCTTTATCATTCACTTTCTGACTCCTGTCCCTTTTATAATGGGAAACTATCTCAGTCTCCTTTCTTTACTGTACAAATCACATCTCATCAGCCTCGCCAGTCTGTGCCTATGTTACATATGGGAAGAGAATTAACCATTGCTATATGCCAGTTTTCCCCACCCCAATCCTTTTTTTAAAGGCCTGGTAGAGTCACATATACAATGGCATCCTATCTTATTTCCCTCTGTTCTCAGTTCTTTGGCTGAACACTTGTAGCACAGCTGCCACACTTGCTATGCAAAGCAGCAGCAAGCTTCTGGCTTTTGGCTTTCTATGGCTAGAGGTGAGGGGCTGAGTTAAGTTCTGCTACAAACTCTGGGCTGATTTGTACAGCTCTGCCCAAATATGACAGCCAGTACAGAAGGGGATGAAGAAATGCTAAGTGAAGCTTTTACTTATTAGGTTTAGTTCACTGGGTTGTTACCTTTAGGGTGCTTTTGGGGGTCAGACTGTAGAGGTGGTTGAAACTGCTTTATATCCTGTACATAATTTCTATTTTGGAGGAGCCTGAGAAATTTGGAAGGGAAAGGAAAAGTAATAAACATTTACATACTACCTACCAAGTGCTGGGCACTGTGCTAAGCATGTAAAGTACTTGTAAAAAAGTACTATCTCATTTGATTTTCACAACAACTCTGCAAGGTAGGTGCTATTATTATTATTTTGCAGCGGAGTCAACAGAGGCAGGGATTTAAGTGATTTGCCCAGGGTCTAAGACAGGATTTGAACTTAGGCTTTCTTGATTCCAGGTCCAGGGTTCTATCCAGTGTTGCCACCTATCTGCCAAGGTGGATCACAGAAAGTGGCTAGTCTTGTTGGTCATATTATCTAGAGGTCCTCAAGCAAGACAGATTTGAAAGTAAAATGCAGACTCTTATCTACTTTAAAAAAAAAAAGACAGACATAGACATACTAACAGTTGGTAAAGCAATTAAGTGATTTAAGTGAAATTATGCTAAGTGACTAAAATATTCATAATAGAGTTCACTCCTACACATATAATCCAAAGAGGTCAATGCCAAAAGAAAAAAAAAACTCCAAGTGCACCAATACTTATAGTGGCACTTTTGGTAGAAGCCAAGAATTGGAAAAAAGTAGATGCCTAGTGTAGCAGCAAGCACCCCAAGCATCCTCAGGGTTTGCTGCCAACACAGGTTCTTGGATCTGCTTTGATAGAGGAAAGCAACTCAAAATGGGTTAACAAGCTTACTTTAATCAGTCAAACATATGTATCATTTACCTAGTTCAGGGGAAAAAGGTCAGCACCCCGAACTTCAGAATATACAGACAGAATTATCAAGACAGAAACAGATGAAGTGGACAGCTTTCCAAACTGTCCAATCATTACATCCATACCAAACAACATCTGGGTTTCAAAGCCGGGAGGGCTCTGTACAACAGCTTTCCAGAATCCAGATCAAATCACAGAACACTTCTCAAAGTGAGCCCCAAAACAAAGCTACACATCAGGGCTTATATAGCCTTCTCCTGGCTCAGAGAATGTAACAACCTTATTGACCCACGGGCCAATCAAGAATTATCTACTGAAAAACAAGCCTCCCACCCCAGGCTCCAGGTGCACTTGAGCCTAGGGGCAGGGAAGATCTTCAAATTTACATTCCCATTACAACTAGTAAATGGCTATACAAATTTTGGTAGATTAACGTAATGGGACATCACTCAGCTATAGAAAACAATGAACATAAAGAATATACAGAAGCATGAGAAGATTTACAGTAAATGATGCAAAGTGAAGCAGACAGATCCAGTCAAAATACAAAATAGTGTTAAGCTAAGAGAATTTCTATAAATTAGGAAATGGTTGAAAAAATGTGGTATATAAATGTAATGTAATATTGTGAAAAAAATCAGAAAAAAAATGGGAGGACCAGAATAAAACAATGTAAAACTAAGTGATAAGACCTAGGAGAATAAAGAAAAACTTTAGAAGACTTAAGAACTATTGTACTGGATCAGAGGACTGAAGGTCTGCATCCCTTTGTGGTCATTTCCTAACCTAGGCAGCTAGATGGCACAATGGACAGAACACTAGGCCTAGAATCAGGAGTTTAAACCTGTCCTCGTATTTCCTAGCAGTGTGACCCTGGGCAAGTCATTCAACCTCTGCATGCCTCAGTTTTCTCTTTTGGAAAATGGAATTTATAATAGCACCTATTACCAGGGTAGTTGTGAGGATTAAATAAGTTAATAATTGTAAAGTGCTTTAGCACAGTGTCTGCAACATAGTAAGGACTAAGTAAATGTTAGCTATTGTTGTTATTAATACGCAACCACAACTCCTCCAGATTAATGAGCATTCTACCCATCTTCTGAGGGAGAGGTGAGAAGTCTGTAGTGCAGAATGCCACAATTCCATACATACATAAATTTGTAGATTTGTTTTGCATCACTAGGCTGATTTTGCGGTTTGTTTTTTTTTTCAAATGGGAGCAATTAAAAAAAAAAATTTTTTTTAAAGGGCTAGCTAGGTGGTGCAGTGAATAGAGCACCAGCCCTGGAGTCTGGAAGACCTGAGTTCAAATCTGACCTCTGACACTTGACACACTAACTACCAGTGCAACCTTAGGCAAGTCACTTAAACCCCGATTTGCCTTGCCTTCCCCCCTCAAAAAAAAAATGGGAGCAATTCAGGAAAAGGAAAAAAAATGATAGCAATACCACAGAAAAGAAAGAAAAGGTCACTGAAATATTATTTTCACTGTACAGAAAACACAAGGACCTTCAAGAAACACAAATAAGAGTTTCAAAATGTACTGAATATATGATATACTTTTCAAAAAAGCAAATTCTACATAATAGATTGAGCTCACATTTTAAAGGAGACAATACATAGTCAAAGTTTCAGTGCAGATGGGTTTCAGGGTCCTCAAGGTATAATAGCAAAGTAGTTGGCAATACCTCTTCTTCAGAATCAATCCATTGATAAAAACTATCAGTTTCTGATTCTGAACTATTTACTAAAACCAAGGAATTTGGTGGCAAAAACTTTTTTTTCTAGGTCCTCCTCAACTGTGGCTGTGGCTGTAGCTGTAGCTGCAGCAGCTGCCAGGCCTTATCTCCACAGGTGATGGATGTGGGCTCTGAATAGGAAGCACTGTTTTTCCCATGGCTTTGAAGTTCAGAGTCCAGGGCTGTCTCTAAAAGATGGTGGTTAAGGTGGTGGAAGTGGTTTGATCTTCTTGGTACATGCTGCCTCTTGTGTCCCCCTCTGGGTGACTTGCTGCTTCAGCCAGGGTAGCTTTCTGTCCTGAGTCTGGCAGTTGATTGACAGTGAAAGAAAGGGCACAGAGAGAGGGAGGAGTTTTAGTCAGGACCCTTCTGGTACCAGAGGAAAGGACAGAAGGGTGGGTAATGCTGCTAAAGTTCCTGAGGAATGGAGAAATGTAAAGCATAAACATTAAGCCTTTCAATTTTAATGAAGTAAGAGGCTACACAATGTGACACTGAAGTATGAAGAACAGGTGGAGAGAGGAAGAAAAAGAAGAAACTAGGAACTGGTTGTCAAACATCCAGCTGCCTGTAAGTCGCCACTGAGATTGTGCAAACTAAATTTCTAGCACGTGAACTCAGTTCAATTTGACTTTTGTCCTTTAATGCTCAGTATCCAAGGAACAGAAGGGCAGAAGTCAGATTTGGGGAGGGGAGAAGAAGACAGAAGTGGGAAATTATAGAAAGTAGAGGATTTGTAATTCAAAAATTTAGGAATGCAGGGGGGACAAGAGTATACTGCAGTAACTTCAGTATTCACCACAACAAAGGTCCACGTGAAGCTAATACCGTGAAACGTATGACACTAGCATACTGAAGATTGTAACACTACTGACAGAAACATCATTATCCTGATGCCTAAAAAGCTATTTAAAGAAACAGACACATTTGCTGTCCATTCTTATCTGGGGAAGCTATCTTCAGTCATCACAATCACTAGGTCTCAGGAAGATGGAGTCACCACTAAAACAACCACCCCAGCCGCCAAGCACTGAAATATCTCGGAGCTGTGGAAAAACAGGGAACATACAACCAAATGCCCAGAAGGTTCCTTTACCAGACAGTTCTCTTCACTGCCTTTGACATCAACATGCCAAGCCTGGACACCAATCTATCTCAAGGCCTAGAACAGAGAGAGGAAAAAATGCTGGCCTTGACCAGGAAGCACCCAGGACTAATGTTCCAGACCACGGATCAACTGAAAACAATAATCTTCCCAAGCTTCTAATCCTCCCTCAGTTCTTAAAATGGGTCTGTGAACTCATTCATTCACAAATCCCATCTAATGATGCAAATTGCAAACTCTTCCACCCATCATATGACTCATTCACTTCCTCCAATAATTCTTGCACAGGAAGTCAAACCCAAAGTGCCAGAGGTTTTTGTTGATTTTTCCAGATATCAAAAGGGTACCAATCCCTCAAGGTAGCTGGAAATTTGTCACCCCTAACCCTTACCAAGTGGTTGGCCCATGTTCTCTTCTCAGGATGCATTTTTTTTTCTTTTTAAATTTTTCAAATGCGTTATTAACTTCTGATTTACATCATTCATTTTCGCCAGATTTTGAGTTACAAATTCTCCCTGTTTTTCCCCTACCCACCGCCCCAAAATCGCAGTCCCACAGGATATCCCCTCCTCCAATCTGCTCTCTTCCATATTTTCTCCCATACCCCTTTTGACTTTTCCATTTGATCTCTATGCCCCAGTGCCTGTATATATACATTTGATTTTAAAACTCTGAATTCCAGATTCATTCCCTTCCTCCCTTGTCAACCACCCTTACTGGGAAGATAAGCAGTTCAGTATAGGTTGTCATATGTGGCTAATGCAAAACAATAACAGTAAATATATTGTAAAAAACTGACCATATTTTCCCAGGTACCATCTCCATAGGAGCCTGCTTCCCAGGATGATGGTTGTAGAGGCTGTGCTAAAAGTTGGACCAGTGATTTACCGTGGAGGACTACTATTTCCAGGGCTTTTGGACTTAGGGTTCTGACTTGTTTCCCCTGAAGTATGAGAGAAATTAATGGCTGAGGTGAGGATACACTGGCTGAACTCACCTGGCATATACCACCTCCTGTCTCTCCTTGCTGCATCAGTTAGGCTGATTGCCTGCCCTATAAGCAGCAAATGGTAAGCAGTTGATGGGGATGGCTAGCCCCTTCTCCACAGTAGCTGCTTCCCCAGATAATGCCTTTGTGGACTGAGATATAAGTACGACTGGTAGAACTGGCCTGCCTCCCAGGATTCTTGGGCTTAGCAGATGGTCTCTCCAGACAATCATATTCAACTACCTCAATGTTAGCATAACTCCCATTCCCCTCTTATACATCCATGCCAGTGATTCTGTACTTCATTGTTTTCCCATAGTCTACAACCCATATCCTTATCCTCATGCCCATCAACTTCTTATCTCCTTTGTGTCTCACTACAGATCTACCAGTTCCTTCCACTACGCTCTCTAGAATGCTTGCACTATACTGAACAAATTTTGCTTTTACCTTAAACCTTTTCCTTTCTCACTCCCTGAAAATTCTGACTTTCACGGAGACCTAACTCCCTGCTGATGACTTTGTTTCCCTCGACACCTTTCCAGATTACTCATATCCTCCATCTTAATGTTCATGAATAGAAATGTTCACCTTAATGTTTGAGAATAGAAATGCTCCTTTGTTCCTCATTCCCAGTGCTAGACTTTCTACCACCTTCATTTAGCAACTTCTCTTTCTTTGAGGTTCATTCAATCTAAATTTATCACCCAATCAAGATTCTGGTATGCTGAAAAAAGCATAAGCAACATCCTAACTCTTTCCTTCCATTGGCTAATTTTTCCTTATGAGGTATTCAGAGAATTTTCAAGATTTGGTTAGCTCATCGGACAAAGAGACAGTTGCAATAAGTTCTTTGTTGCCTGAGGACAAAGCAATCACAAGAAGCTGGACGGGCTCTCAGATATTTGGCTGGTAGGTCATGATGAGAGCTTCTCTCAGCTAAATGAACTCAAATGTCTATCTTTGTTGAATACCTTTTTCCTGTTATTGCTACATAAACCTCCTTTTGTTAACTCCTAAATGACCTACCAGTGCCACATTTTGTTAACAATATTTAAAACTTCAACTACCAAGAGTCAAGCCTGGGTCAGGCCCAGACCAAAACAACTGACCCCTCGGACATTCTCCTGCCTTTCACAGTAAGTTCACTGCATACGGCTCGATATCCATTAAACTCCTGTCCTTATACTAGGAGATTACTCCTTCAACTACTGTAGCTTACCAGTCCTTCAGCAGACTTACAATCCACAATCTACTTCTCCACTCTACCTCACCTACAGAAGAAAGGGACACACTCTTGATCTTGCCATCACTCACGAATTATTCCAACTCTACCTTCAGAACCTCCGAAATCCCATTATCTGATCATAATTTTAAAAAGTTATTCCAATTTTCCCTCTACCTTACCATTCCCTAACCTCGTTTTTCATCCTTAGGGTAACCTTCAATCCTTTTCATCCTCAATTCTTTCTAACATACACACTCAACTGGGTATCTGACCCTGCAGGAAAGTAGGGGGAAGGGGGTATGAGGAGGGATGACAGAAGGGAAGACAGATTGGGGGAGAGTAGTTAGAAACAATCACTTTTGAAAAGGGACAGGGTTAAAGTAGAAAAGAGAATGGGGGGTGGGGGGGGGCGGGATAGGATGGAGGGAAATACAGTCTATCACAACACACCTACTATGGAATGTATAACCTACATTGAATTGCTTGTCTTCCCAGACGGGGTGAATGAGCAGGGAAGAAGGGAGAGAATCTGTAACTCAAAGTTTTAAAAATAAATGTTAAAAATTGCTTTTACACACAACCGGGAAGTAAGATATACAAGCAATGAGGTATAGAAATCCATCTCATCCTACAAGTAAGCAGGGGAGGGAAGGGATATATGAGAGGGAAGACTGGGGGAAGGGATATTCAGTATGCTTGTCATCTTTGGGTGGGGGTAAGGGAGAGACGGGGAGAAAATTTGTAACTCAAAATCTTGCGGAAATGAATGCTGAAAACTAAAAAATAAATAAATAATCTTCAATTCTTTCTCAGATAGAGAAAGTGTAACTCTTGCACTAGTTACAATCTCCTTCCTTGACTATTTCAACTCCTTGGTGAATCAGTTCAACTTTGCACTACCCTTTACACTTGAGTTCACTGTTCCTTGTCTTTCTCTTTCTGATCATGGCTTGCCAAACCCTATCTCCAAGTAACTCCCACAATCCTTTCCCCCACCAACCCTCCATAATTCACATGCTGTTGAAAGGAGCTACATAAAGTGGTAAAACAGTGTTAACTGTACCTTTCTGTTACCAAAGGAGACTGAAATGACAAGTTTATACTATATAATCTCAGCTGGGACCTCATTTCAACCAGGTAATCCTCTTACATCTCCCCAAATCATTGACTTTTCCTACTAACCAGAGATTAGGCTTTTCATCTTTTCATGTACCTCCCCTCCTACCCTGTAAGGGTTTTATTTATTAAGGTAAATAAATCTAATTTACTTCATTGAAAGGACTGAGGTCATTCCAGATACCTCCCTCTTCTTCCCTTCTCAACTCACAAAATGAGGTAGATACGGATATTCTCCTTGCCAAGGCACCCTTGATCTCATTCCACCCTTCTCCAGCAGAAGGCTGTTCTGTCTTTCATCAACACTTTCTCATCTTCCTGCTCCCTGCCATTGAGATGCTCACAAATATGGCCAAGTCTCCCTAATCCTTAAAAACCAGACAACTGATTGAATTACATTCACACTTTTATGGCTAAACTCCTTGAATATGTGGTTGGTTGTTAGGTCCGTTCTCCAAGAGGACCAAAACAACATCGCTCTGCTAAGGTTAAGTTTCAATGTGTCCAACTGTGGCTGATCAGACCAATTCGAGCTCGGAATGCTTTATCACAGGTCGGGCACAAATAGTCTGTGAACATTTGGGGTGGATTCTCCAAATTTGCACATCCTGTGTTTCCTTTCAGCAGCTTCAATTCTGCTTTCCTCACAGAGCACAGCACCTTCTCTGATGTGGGCAAGCCACACTGAGCAGTCCTGTGCCAGTTTCTCCCAAAGTTCTTGAGACCTTGAGAGTATGTGTCCCTTATATCACTTCTTCTGACCACCACGTGAATGCTTGCCCCATGTGAGTTCCCTTGAGAATGTAGTCTACACTGGCTACCACTACTTCTCTCCAAGCTTCCAACCTCATGAGTTGACTTAAAATTGCTACTGCTACCTTCAGTCACCAATGACCTCTTATTTGCTCAATCTATTGCCTTTTCAGAATCCTCATTCTTCAAGGCCTCCCAGTGCTCTCTGATGCTGCAGTCACCTTCTTGTCCTTGATAGTACAGTATTATTTCTTTTTGTTTTCCTAACACTGCTTCCTCCCACATATCAGACTTACTTTCTCAGTTTCCTTTGCTGGATTTTTAGCTAGGGCCATGATGAACCAACAAAGGAGGCTGGAGGAGTAAGCAAGTGCTTACCAAGAGTAAGCAGTCATGAAAGCCAAGAGAAGAACATACAAAAAGTAAGGGTAGCCGGTCAGTCAACAAGCATTTAGTTATTCAGCACTTATGTTCTGGAAATGTGATAAATAGCAAAAACATAGTCCCTGCACTCAAAAAGCTCACATGCTACTGGGAGAGACAACATGCAAATAAGAGTCTACCTCTAAGATACATATAATGTAAGTGGATGGGGACATCTCATCAGAAAGGTACTAGTAGGGAGTGGGAGGGGAGAAAGAAAAGGGGAACTGTAAAAGGCCTCTACAAAGAGGGATTTGAGTTGACTCTGGCTGCTAAGCACATACCTAAAGGTAAAAAATAAAAACGTCCCCAATACACACCAAAATGTATATTGCGGCACTTCTGGTAAGACTAAAAAGTTGGAAATAAGATAGATGTAAATTGACTGGAGAATAACTAAACAAACTATTAGTTTATGAATGAACTAGAACATTACTGAACTATAAGAAATGGATCTGTAGAACATAGAAGAATAGGGAAACTTTATAAACTGATGCAAAATAAGGAAAAAAAGCAAAACAATATACCTGACTAGAAATATAAATGGAAGAAACAACAGAAATCAATAAAACTGAACACTCTGTAAATATAATGGCCGAGACCCACCCTGAAGAAAACAAAAGACCCTACACTCCCCCCAACTTCTTTGTAGAGGTGGGAGATTATGGGGGTAAGGTAAATTACATGTATATTGGACACAGTTGATCTGTTGGTTATTTTGCTCAGTTGCTTCCCCCTCCTTTCTTTTTTTATTCTTTGTAATATAGAATGGTTCTCTCAGAAGGGAAGAAGTAAGGAATACATTAGGAAATATGGGTGATATTAAAAAAGGTATTAATAGTTATTATTTTTTTAATTGAGGTCCAACACTTTTATTTTATAGATAAGAAAACTGAGGCCCAGAGAGGCAAAGTGATTTTCCCAAGTTATAACTAGTAAATGAAAAAAACTAATGTTCAAACCCAAGTATTAAGATTGGATCTTAATGCTCTTTCCATTACACTAGATTGAAGGAACACATGATCACCATAGTTGAAGGCTCCCCAGGAACGACAGAATACCAATTCTTATTTTTAAAATTACTATTAACTAAAACAAGTACACTGTGGATGTGTTCCAAATCTTTTTGCCCCAGGCAGGACAATGAATTGATGAAAAGACAGACAAGGACAATAGACCAAGGAACGAGGACTTATAGTAACCAGAAGAAACTATTTCAAGAAAATATTGTCTCTACCTATTACTATTCTGCCTTAATGATCTTTTTTTGGGGGAAAGTCAACCTTTTGTATAACAAGTAGATATCTATTTCTGTATACACACATATATGAAATCAATCAACCAGACCCCTTTTAGCCTGATTTAAAGCCCAGATTCAATAGAGAAAGTATAGTATTTTTAGTCAGCTACAACCTTTAAGAGATGTGCAAAGATAAGATGCATTATGGGTTCATTTGGGAAGGGGAAGGTAGACAAAGTACCTTGTTTCATGCAGATGAAATTCATGCAGATGAAATATAGATTTTTTTATTACACTTATCACGTGTTTGTATACATGTAAAGTTAAAATGTACCCTGGCATCTTTCCATAGTAGTATTTTTTTTTTTTTGCTTTTTGGAGGGCAATTGGGGTTAAGTGACTTGCCCAAGGTCACATGGCTAGTTTTTATGTTAAGTGTTGAGGCCGAATTTGAACTCAGGTTCTCCTGACTCCAGGGCCAGTGCTCTATTCACTGTACCACCTAGCCGCCCTCGTATTATTATTTTTTAATTAGTAAACCAAGAGGAAGAGGAAGGACCTGATGCACCATGCTCAGAAGAGCAGTTGTACTCAATCACAACCTCTCTGACCTTGAACAAAAATTTCATAGCGATGGGCAATCTGCAGAGAAAAAAAAACAAATTTTTAATTCTTCAAAGTTGAAATCAAATAACTGTCCAATGTCTCACATGCTGTAAGAGTACAGAAGCAGAGGGTTTAGCAGAAGAAATCTGCAGTGTAAAAATTTTAGAAGAAGTCATTCCTTTGAAGTATGCAAGAAAAGTTGAAGGAAATGGAGATGTAACATGTTCCATAAGAATTAGAATTTTAAGCTTTTATTTTTCTAAATCAAAGGTGAATTTCAACAAAAATATGACACATACATATGTGAATATAAGCTACTAACTGAATTTTTGAGGCCTCTAGTTCCTATTTCCATGATATTTATATTAAAGAAAAATTAAAAGTTTTTAGAAAAAGCTTTAATAGAATGGAGATATAAACACTAGTCCCTATCTACATGGAGAGGATTAGAATGACAACAGAAAGCAAAACAGTATAACTAAAAAAATTCTGCATCAAAAAGAGCAATTCTGACCAATACTTGACACAAAAATAATCACCAACTGGGTATGTGACCTAGATATAAAAGGTCACGTCATAGGAAAACCTGAAAAACATGGAAAAAATTATCTATCAGATCAATGGATAAAATGGATAAATTTTGGATAATTTTGATTACAAAAAAACTAAAACGATTTTAAACAAATCTAACAAAGACTAAAAGGGATACAAATGGGAAAAATTTCTGCAGCATGAGGAACTGATTCAAATTTTTAAAAATAAGAGTCATTCCCCAATTGATAAATGATCTAAACAGGCAGTTCAAGGAAGAAATGCAATCCGACAGTAAAATTTGATATACTACTCTATTTCATTATGGCTTATTCAAATTACTATTCTCCCTCATTAATGTCTTTAAACTCTTTTAACTAAGTTCCCTATTTTACCTTCATAAGCCACCCATTACCCACTTTTAGGAGCTTACTTAAAAAGTCAAATGTATTACATGAAACACAGGTCAGATATTTCAGGAAGTTGCTGCTGTTGCTTGGGGCTAGGCAAAAATCCCCAGTCTCAGATACTAACCAAATATAGCTCGATAGTGCCCATATTGATATAGACTGTGTCCCTTTCTTTGCCTTTTCCAGGTTCCTTTTTTATACCTATAAAAGAACTACCTGGACTGGCAGGGGTGTTCTTGCTTACTAAGGAGCCTTGGACCTCATTTGCTGGCAAATACTCACTTTGCTAATAAACTGATTGTTTTTATTTGCTGATTTCAATCACAATGACATATGGATGTTTATGAATAACTTTTTCTTGTGGCAGGAAAGCACTAAGGGGGTGCTTATCAACTGGGTAATGGCTGAACAAGTGGAATATAAACGTAATGAATGCAGCAAAATACTGTTGTGCCTTAAAATCGATGAAAGGTGTGGTTGCAGAGAAATAGGAGAAGACATATTTAGAGTAAAATGAGAACAATTTATAAAGTAAAAAATAATGTAAAGAGAAATCACTCATTCACTTTTTTTTTTTAAAGCAATCGGGGTTAAGTAACTTGCTCAAGGTTACACGGCCAGTTATTTCCGAGTGTGGTGCTAAGTATCTGAGCCCAGATTTGATCCCCAGGTCATCGCGACACTGGAGGCAGTGCTCTTGCTGAGCCATTTGGCTGCCCCTCACTCATTCACTTTTAAAGATTTAAGAATTGAATTAAATTCAATGAAGACCCCTGATTCTAAAAGACATAAGAGGAAGCATGTTATTTATTTACTTCCTGACAGAGAATATTAGAATCAAAGTAAAGAATGAGACATGTATTTTCAGATGGGCCCATATGGGAATGTTTTGTGTATATTAGAGGGATGTTGTTTTACTTCCCCCCACCACCGTTTGTTTTTTTTTAGTGAAGATTTAGAAAAGAGTGAAGGCCTAGCAATAAGGTGAAAAAAAATAAAGAAAAAATGATCAGCAAATTCTTAAATAAAATGTTCACATGATAAGAGGATAACAAAACAGCTTTTAAAATAATTTTACTGGGGCGGCTAGGTGGCGCAGTGAAAATAGCACCGGCCCTGGAGTCAGGAGGACCTGAGTTCAAATGTGACCTCACACACTTAAAACACACACACACACACACACACACACACAAACTAGCTGTGTGACCATAGGCAAGTTACAACCCCAAGTGTCCTAACTTCCCCCTTGAAAAAAAAAAAAAACAATTTTACTATATATTTGAAAAAAAAA
>NW_027185674.1:5738655-5741516 GCF_028583685.1 Petaurus breviceps papuanus | reverse complement strand
GTAGCCCAATGGGAGTTTAACACCCCATTGTGCCCTAATCCCCCTTGCAAAAAAAAAAAAAAAACAATTTTACTATATATTCGAAAAAAAAGTTGTACAAAACATTCAGTTTCATGTACAACTCTCTTTAGTCATTGCTGAATTTCAGGAACCTTTTCAACACTGGGAGTTCACTATGCCAATGAAATCATTGAAACAGACCTCTCTCCAAAACAGTGATGACTAGAAGTGAAATACACTTTTTATTAGGTGGTGAAGCATAAGCGAAATGGTCACTTTTCAAGAATATGGTGGAGAAAACATAATCATTGTGTAAAAGACTAGATATGGATTGTTGGGCATCTCTAACTGTAGGTATCTCAAATTCAACACACCCAAAATTTCTGTAGAGGTTACCATGTTTACCACCTAAGAAAAATCTTGTACTGTTCACTCTCACTCTTTTCCCACAGCCCAGCATTTGCTACATCTGGTCAATTCTACCTCCCCATCTCTTGCATCCATCCCTTATCTCCACTCATACTGGCAGCACCACAGCTCAGGGCCCTCCCTGCCTCTTGCCTATTCATTTGCAACAATCTCAAAAATGGTAATCTCAGCTTTGGTCCCTCTCAAATTAATCAGCCAAACAGCAATGAAAATAATCTTTGTTAAAAAAAAAAAAAAGTCTGATCTGTCACTCCTGTGTTCAGGAATGTTCAGTGGCTCTCAACTGCGGAAACAAACTACTCTGTTTGGCATTTAAAAACTCTTCCCCATCTAGCTCCAGCCTGGCTTTCCTGGCATATTTCACATTACTCCCCTTCAGGTACTATCCAGCCACAGTAGCCTATCTGCGTCATGAACTCATCATTCCATCTCCTGTTAAGTTATCAATTCCCTGTTCTAAATCCACCTCTTAGGAATCTTTAATTTCCCTCAAAGACCAATTTGTGCGCCACCTCCAAGAAGCTTTTATTGCTGGAGTCTCTCTTTCTCCTCATATACTCATGTCATACTAGGCTACTCTGACACTGCCCCTCTCAGGCCTCACCTGGACTACCCAAAGTGCCTAGTGGGTATCCTCCCTGACTCATGTCTCTCCCTTCTGCAATCCACCCTCTACTAAGATGTCAAAATGATCTTCCTAAAGCGAAGATTTGTTCATATGATCCCCACCTCCTCATTCAACAAACAACCCGGTTATCTGTGGGATCACATATGAGATACCGTCATTCAAAGCCCTGTACAATCTGGCACCTTCCTCCCTTTCCAGTCTTCCTACACCTTACTCCTCTCTCAATAGGCTACAAGCCAATGACAGGGGCTTCCTTCCTGCTCTCTTGGACAGACATTTTCTCTGGCTGTCCCCTCAAATCTGGAATTCTCTCCCTCATCTAGACTCTTGGTTTCTGTCAGCTAAGATTCCACCTTTCACAGGAGACCTTTCCTGATTCCCTAATAATGGTACCTTCGCAGTTTTAGTAACTTTCAATTTATGGAGTTTATACGTAACGGATTGCAAGTGGTGAGTTCCTAGAGGGCAGGGACCAGTTCCTTCCAGAATCTCCATTTTAAGGAGCCTCTCCAAGCCAATCATTTGTATTCCGCCACAAGCTGCATTCCTCACTCTCTGCCCAGCCCCTCCAGCCCTCACTTTCCGGCGTTCTTGGGGGTCACCGCCATTAAAAAGGAAGCTCCCAGAGGGCAAGGATTCTTTCTCCTTTGTGCTGCTGTTCCCGCAGCCAACACTCGCAGGCTCGCGGTCTTTGCTTGATACATATGGATAGGTTGTATCCGCCTAAAATGTATCAACTCCGAGGGGGGTAAACTTTCCGTTTGGCCTCTAAACACCTGGCTCCCATCACAGTGCCTAGAGCCTTCTTTTTGATTCTGAACCAGGAACAGGCTTCTTTCCGGGAACAGAGTTCCTTGAAACACATGAGCAGCGGTTAAGGGCGAGTGACTAGCCTAAGGTCACCCAAGCAGAGCCCGGGGCAGCGCCAGGACCAGCCGGGGAGCCGCACAAAAGCAGCCGCTGGCGGTAACACGGGTGGTGTCTCGGCCCCCACCACGCAGCAGGCGCGGCTCGGCCACCTCCGAAGCCCCGATCGCTGCGGAGTCCCAGGGTGACATTTATGTGCTAGGGTCCCGGGGAGACAGCGCGGAACGCTGGTGCAAGGGCGGGGAGGGCTCCCCTGGGCGCTGGCTCCAGCCCACCATCCCAGCCGCCCTGCCACCCCTCACACGGCGGGGTCTCGGGCGCCCGCGGCAAGCCTGCCTGGCCTCGAGGGGGAACCAGGATCTTAACACGCGTCTCGCCGTTTGTGGACCCAGTCCTTCCCAAGCGAGCAGAAAAAACAAGTACACGCGCGCGCGTGTCTCCGCCAACACACAATGCACGCACGCCCAGACGTGTGCGTGCGCTCCCACCCGCGCCGGAGGCCCGGCCCCTCTCCCACGTCCCCCTCCAGACTCCGGGCTCGCGCCCCCAAGGAGCGCAGCGAAGAAGGGGCAGCTTGCTCAGGGCGTCCCTGCAGGCCCCGCGGCCCGGCCCGGGATCGGCTCCGGCCCGGGGCCGGGGGGGGTCTCCTGGCCTCCGGGATCCGAGGACGTGGCCGCTCCCCGTCCCTCCTCAACTTCTACCGCTGCCCATCCCGGGCTTACCCGCAAGTCCTCAAAATCCGCCATTTTCTACCACCCGCAGGCGCAGGCGAAGCCGCCGCCGCCGCCGCCGCCGCTTCTCCCGCAGCCTCTACAGAAGCCGCCGCCGCTACCACCATGGTGCACTGGGCGCCGCGAACGACGCGCCGCCGCCGCCGCTGCCGCTACCGCCGCCGCCGCCGCCGAGCCGCCAGGCCACCGTCACGTGACGAGGCGCC
>NW_027185674.1:5708151-5738555 GCF_028583685.1 Petaurus breviceps papuanus | reverse complement strand
CACCCGCCCCGCCACCGTCACGTGACGAGGCGCCGCCCGCGCCCCGCCCCCGGCCCCGCCCCGAGCCGCCCTCCCCGCCTCCACCCCCCCCCAGTCCTTTCCGGGGTCTTCTCCTCCCCCTCCCCCCAGACTCGCCGGTTCTCCCGCCCCTTTCCCCTCGTCTCCGGGCCCCGTTTTCTTCTTTCTCCTCCTCCCTCTCCCGGTCCCTCCAGGAAGGTGCAGCAGGAGCATCTGCTCCTCTCCCCCCTCCCGCAGAAGTGGGCGGGGCGCACGGGAGGAGACCCGGGGAACTGAGGACCGGGGAGATGCTGAGGGCTGCCGCCAGAGCGGGGGACCTCGAGCCGGGAAAGCCCGCTCCAGGGGGGCTCCGGCCCAGGTCAGCCACCGGCTCGTGGACCTGTTGGGTCCCGGATGTGGCCCAAACCCTGCCGCCGCCGAAGCCCCTCCATGGGATGCAAATTCAGCTTCGGTTCCGCCTACTTTGTGCTGGCCCTGGGGAATACAGCGGTGATTTTCTGTTATAATTGCAAATTCTGTGCCAAGCGCTAGCATAGAGATGTTGATGTGACCAGAATGGCTTTCTTGGCTCCAGGAACTGTCCCAGTCTCACATTGGCATGCAAATTACTGTTATTTTCCTTAGTTCTGGGATCGGAGCTTTAGCGCTGGGGAGGAGTCCGCTCCTCTCCTTTCACCCACGTGGAAACCACTGACTAGCTGGATGGGGGCGAGTGAGGAAGGTGAGGAACTGAGGAGGACGCCAGTGCTTGCTTAGCACACAGGGCCTGCCTAACCGCGAGGAGGTGCTTGGTCATTCTCATTCCCTCCCCCCCCGACAATGATGGGGACTAGCTAGGAGGACAGAAGGCTTTGGGTGGAAGGGGGAGTTCCGTTTGGAACATTCATTGTATAAGATACCTGGTTCAAAGTCTCCAAAAAGAGCCTCCAAGTCATCACTTAGCAACCTCTTTTCCTTTAGGATTCTTACTATCCAAATCGATCACCCAGTCCAAAGCAACGTCCAGGACGTTCATTCCCTTTCCTTTCTCAATGAATTCACTGCTTAACTTAGAGTCTCCCTCTACATTCCAACTGCAGCCTTCATCTTGGAAGACCTCGACATAGGTGGATGTTTACTCAAATACCATAACTTCTCAGATCTTCCATCTATTCAACTCCCATGACTATTCCACTCCACTTAAGCTGGACACGGGCATGTTCATACCCCCTTCGGCTTGCAGTCACCCACAGGTGTTCCATGTTCAGGAACTCCAAAATTCTTTTACTGGAATAATGATTATCTTTTATCATGATATCTCTCCCTATACTTTACTATTCTTCTGTTATCACCATATTCTTCTTTGCCATGTTCTTCAATCTCTCTACCCCTCATAAACTATTGATTTAGCCCTAACTTCTCTCTTGACCTCAAGTCTCATAACTCCAACTGTCTATTGACATCTTGAACTGGATAGACATCTTAAACTCAGTGAGTCCAAAATGTAATTCATTATCTTTCCCTTCAAAATCTCCTTTCTTGTTAACTTCCTTATTACTGTGGAAGATACCATTAACATTCTGGTCACCTAGGCTTGCAACCTAGATATCATTCTCTACTTCTCACTCTTTCTGACTCCCCAATCAACTCCCTCTAACCTCCAAGATCAAATGTAAAATTCTCTGCCTAGCTTTTAATGCCCTTCACAACCTGACCCCTTCCTATCTATGCTTCCAGTCCTCTCACACCTTACTCTCACATATTCTGTGATAGTGACATTGGACTCCTTGCCTTCTTACTAACCATGACGACACTCCATCCCAGCTCCTCTGGGCATTTCCACTGTCTGCACTTTATTCCTAGGAGTCTCCCTACCTTTGTCTTCACCCCCAGGCTTCCCTGGCTTCTTTTAGGTCCCAGCTAAGTGATCCCCTTCCAAATCTTTCCCCATCCTCTTTAGTCGGAGGATTGTCCCTTTGAGATTATCTTCAGCTCACCTCGTCTATACCGTGTTTGTACATGGCGGTCTGTGTGTTTGTCCCTTCTCGAGGAGCAAGGACGGGGTTTCTGTTTTCTGCCTTTCTACATATCCTCCGTGCTTAGCATCGTGGCAGGCGCTTCATGAGCAGAACATGGCAGGCGCTTCATAAATGCTGCTAGTTGACTGTATTTGACTGCTCCAGACAATCACCACTACTCTGGTTATACGCAATGACCTCCCTTCCCATTCCTACTCTTGATGAATCAATTTGACACCACACTATCTTCTACTCTCAATTCTTTTCTTTGTCAGTCATGCCTTGCCAAACTCCAACTTTGGATTGTTCTTAGCTGACCCCTTCATTCCTACTCACATGCTGTTAAACAGAGCTACCAACTAAATCCACTACTAATTTATGTAATCTAATCCCAATTGAGGAGCAGTTAGGTGGCCTAGTGGATAGAGTGTCTGGGCTTGAGGTCAGGAAGACTCATCTCTCTCTAAATTCAAATCCAGTCTTGGACCCTTACTAGCTATGTGACCCTGGGTAAGTCACTTAATCCTGTTTGTCTCAGTTTCCTCCTTTGTAAAATGAGCTGGAGGAGAAAATGGCAAACCACTCCAGTGTCTTTGCCAAGAGAATTCCAAATGAGGTCACAAAGAGTTGGACACAATCGAAAAATGATTCAACAACAACCCCAACTGAGCCCTTACTGTAATAAGGCAATTCTTTGGCTCTTCTTGAATCAATTCTGCTACTCGTTACAGCAACTATTCCAAGCCTTCTCTTATCTCCTCAAACCTCTCACAGCATGCTCTCCATCCTCCCTCTCAGCTAAGAATCTCTTCTCATACTTCAAGAAAAAAATTGAGGGCCTTTTCCGCGCTGCTGCTGCAGCCATGAGTATGCTCAGGCTTCAGAAGAGGCTTGCCTCTAGTGTCCTTCGATGTGGAAAGAAGAAGGTATGGCTTGACCCCAATGAGACCAATGAAATTGCCAATGCCAATTCCCGCCAGCAGATCCGGAAGCTGATTAAAGATGGGCTTATCATCCGGAAGCCCGTTACTGTGCACTCTCGTGCCAGATGCCGAAAAAATACTCTGGCTCGAAGGAAGGGCAGGCACATGGGTATTGGTAAGAGAAAGGGTACTGCCAATGCTCGTATGCCTGAGAAGGTGACCTGGATGAGGCGAATGAGGATTCTTCGCCGTCTGCTTCGAAGATATCGTGAATCCAAAAAGATTGACCGCCACATGTACCACAGCCTGTACTTGAAGGTGAAGGGAAATGTGTTCAAGAACAAACGAATCCTGATGGAGCACATTCATAAACTAAAGGCAGACAAGGCCCGGAAGAAGCTCTTGGCTGACCAGGCTGAAGCTCGAAGGTCTAAGACTAAAGAAGCACCAAAGCGTCAGGAAGAGCATCTGCAGGCTAAGAAAGAGGAGATCATCAAGACTTTGTCCAAAGAGGAGGAGACTAAAAAATGATCCTCCCCTATCTCCTCTGTACATAGTACCCTTCTATTTGGCATATGCAATAAAAATGGACAACTGTCAAAAAAAAAAATTGAGGCCATTCCATAAGCCTCCTTCACTACTACCACCCCTTTACATCTCACAACATCCCTATTTTCTTTTTCACTTTCGTTTCAAATGAAGAGGTGGTCCTTCTCCTTCTGAAGGCCTCTACACCTCCTTGTCTTCTCCAGAACATTGCCCATAACATCTCCACCCCCTCTAATCTTAAATCTCTACTGATTATTCCCCTGGCTGCCTACAAACATGCCCAAGTCTCCCCTATCCTTAAAAAAAGAAAAAAACAACCCTAACTAGATCCCTACCATCCCTGCTAACTATAGTCCTGTAACTCTCCTTCCATCCTCAGCTAAACTATTTGAAAAAGTTGTCTACGTTTGGCAATTTAATTTCCCTTTCTCCCACCCTCTTCTAAACCCTCTGCAATTTGGTTTTCAGCATCATCATTCAATTGAAACTGGTCTCTCCAAAGTGACCAATAATTCATCTCTTAATTGCCAAATCTAATGGTTTTTCCTTATTCATCCTCATCCTTCTTGACCTCTCTGTAGCATCTGACACCATTCACTCTCTTCTCCTGGGTTAGTTCCTGTGGTAATCTCTCATCTCCCCTGAGGGAGAGTGTAATGGTTTTTTGTTTTGTTTTGTTTTCTAAAACAGTTGGGGTTAAGTAACTTGCCCAAGGTTACACAGCCAGTTATTTTGTGTGGGTGTTAAGTATCTGAGAACCAGTCCTGGAACAATCCCTGAAGGAATATCAGGTCCTCCCAACTCTGGGGCTGGCGCTCTTACCTACTGCACCACCTAGCTGCCCCAGAGAGTGTAAGAGAATTTGAAGATCTTCCCTGCCCCTTGTACTTAGTGCCTTGTTTCAAGTTCATTAAGAAACAGAAATTGTTGGGACTACTAGATGGTACAGTTAATAGAGCCCTGGAGTCAGGAGGACCTGAGTTCAAATCTGGCCTCAGACACTTACCATACTTACTAGCCATGTGACTTTGGCCATGTCACTTAACCCCAACTGCCCTCCAAAAAGCAAAAAAAAAAAAAAAAAGAAGAAGAAACAGAAATTGTGAATCCCACAGTAGGAGGAACTTGCTGATGCAACAGGAAGGCTTGGGACAAGGAAGAGCTAATGACCAGGATGAAAAGCTGAACACCAGCTGACAGCAAGCCAGAACTTCTGGGAGCAAGCAGAGTGGAGGCTGAGGAGTTAGGAATTGAGAGCAGATTTGAGAATTGAGAACTGAGAAGAGAATTGAGAAGAACTGAGAAATGAGAAGAGAGAAAAACTGGGAGGAAGCATAGCTGTGGTGCTGGTACTTTGTCTGTATGTTTTGATGTTACTTTGTCAGATCTGTCTGCTGATAGAGGACATTGCTGTTGTTACAGAAGCCCTGGGACCTTACTGCTGATTCAGAAGCCCTGAAAGAGGATTTTCTTGTTGTATGTTTACAGAAATCCTGGAGGTGGGTCTTACTGATGTTTTCAGAGGTCCTGGGGCTATACTGATGATTTGTGTTGATTCCTCAGACCTTGTTGTTGGGTCTATGTTGATTTCACAGGAAGAAAGTGAATTGAGGAGGATGCCAGCAGTGTGCATGCATGTTACTGTGGCTTTGTTAAGCTTTGTCTTCCCAGGAACAGAAACTGTGGACTAGACACTGTGAGCTTCAGTATGGAACAGGAACTGCACAAAGGGCTAGACAAGGAACTAAGAGCTGTCTGACTTTGAACTAGGTGACAGTTGGATAGATTCAGGCAGGAGCTGGGGCCATGGAAGAGGAACCATGGAAGTGGAGAGCCTGTCTCCAGTCAAGATGAAAAACCTCTCCTTGGGTATTTATTGCAGACTCAGAAGATCATAATTTACTGTGGCTTAGGGGTGGAGAACTTTGACCTTTACATTTAGATAATTGAGTTAAGGACTTCTCTAATTAAGAAGAAGACTTTTTGATTGAAGAGATTAAGACAATGTGACCTAGGGGTGGAGAACTTTGATCTTTGTACTTTGTATCCATTAAGGAGACAAGCCTCCTAAGGATGATTGAGTTACTAAATGAATGTACTTTGTTTAAAACTACGTGGCCACTTTGGTAAAAAACCTATGTGGCCATTTTAGTGATAAGTTTTTATGTTGTAACTTTGTGAATGCTGTACTTTGATTTCTGTGAATGTTTTGCCTTAATTTGCTGCTGAATAAATACATAAATTACTATGTAATCAGAACCTTGAAGCTATTCACAGCAGCAGTCCTCTGGAAAGCTGCTCACGCTTGGCTTTACATAAGCCTATGTGATCACATGAAGCCCATGGTGGAAGGAGCTTGCCAAATGGGTGGAGCAGGAAGTGGGAGTGAGACAGAGCTGAAAGAGAGAGAGAGAGACAGAGAGACAGAGACAGAGAGACAGAGAGACAGAGAGAGAGAGAGAGAGAGAGTTGAAGCAAGCAGAGTGGGAAAGGGAAGATTTTTTTTTTTTCCTGGGGGAACTTGTTTTGTGAGGAGGCCTAATGGAGGGAAGGCTTAGGGATGTTTGTGCTTCCTGCATTGGTGAAGTGTATGGAGAATTCCTGGGGTGCCAGTGGTCCCTGCATTGGCAATGTGTATAGAGACTTCTTTGTTACTATGATAGATTTGGCTCACTGGTGTTTGAATAAATATCTTGGTTTCATCTTGAAGGAAGAGAGTCTGTTATATCTTGCAATTCAAACCTGGGAATACACCTGCATATTCATAGCAGCTGCTGTAAGTATCACATTGTTGAAATAGAGAGTCAGGAGGCAACATGGATCAGGCAATTCAAAATACCTTGACCAGTCTCTCCCCTCAGACCCTGATGGAGACTGTCCAGGACTCTGGACCCCAGAGCCTTGGGAATGGCCCACTGCCCAAAGCCATCATCTTGGGAAGATCTTCTTTTCTTCTTTCTACCCCTTCTCCTTTGAAGTTTTCATTCAATCTTTTCATGTATTTTGCATTCTAGCCAAACTGGGACTACCAACACACCCTCCTATTTGCCATGGCAAATACCTGAGATGGACTTCACCCACACCATACCCCCATATGACTTCTGGAATGTATTGGAGGACTGAGGCAGGTGAGGGGCCACGATGCTGGTTAACTGACTATTCAAATAGTACTAGTAAGAAAGAAAGCATCCCTGTGCAGTGAAAAGTATACTATAGTATGAGTAAGGAGATCTGGCTTTTAGTACTGGATCATTCAACTAGTCGACTATTCAACTAATATTTACTCTGCCCCATATTTTATTTTCTTTGTTAGATTATAAGCTCCTCGAGGTGTGATGTTTTTCTTCCTCAAAATTTTGTACTTTTCTATGTGTATAGGTTGTGTTCCTCAAATACAATGGGAGCTTTTCCCCTGACAAGTAGTCACGGAATATGGACAGTTTTCAAAAGAAGAACTGCCCTCTATAAAAAAGGTTCCACATCACTTATAATAAGAAAAGTAGAAATTGATTATTAAAATGAGAAGTGTTTCTAGGACATGGGATGAGAATTAAATATTCTTTTTCTGTCCCCTCCCTCTCTCCAAGGAGGAATGGACTTATAGTTAGCTGAGGGATCAAGTAATAAAATGAATAAAGAACTAAAGGCAAACATCAGACTTCCTCTGAGAACAAGCATGGGATTTCTAGAATGGATTTAGAGAACACACAGGTGGGACGAGGTCAGATTGGCTATGGAAAGTTCTGAGAATTGTCTGGAGGAGAGCCAAACACTTGTCCTGGAACTCTTGGCATCAAGAGGATATTAGGCAAACTGAGTCTGGGGAACTAGATTAGGTTAAGAAGCTAAATCACCAAATTTGAGTCAAGAAAGCGTTATTTTAGTTTTGCTTCTAGTTACCTCACTCTGATATAATACTTCAAATTTTTTAAATAATCTGATATTAAATTTAGAGCTAAAAGGGACCTTAAGAGACCTGAGTCCAAACTCCTCATTTTACAGACGTGGGAACTAAGATATGGCACGTTAAATAAAAGTTAGTATTACACTTACTCTGCCATTCTATCCTACTGTGATGAGCAGGAGGGTTTGGATAAGTGGGGGAGGGAAGGAGTAGGAAGTAATGAGAGACTCAACTATGGCAGGAGAGAGCCTCATCAAGAAGGTTCCATGGTGCTGGAGCCAGCCATTAAGTCCACTTACCCTGATCTGACATGGGCTGGCTTTGCCCAGAGGGGCTGCAGGGCCCTACCAACCACAAGACAACCATAACCAAGTTCCAAGCACTAACTGAGATCTCAAATCCATCAGAATCCTAGGTCCAGAGTTATTCTAGTTTCCAGAAATAAGTCAAACATCCTGTGAAAACTGTCTTGGTATTATATTCCTTAGTATCACTGTAAAGAATCAAACAAAATCAAACTACTCTTGTCCTAAAACTTCTGGGTCCAGACTGGTGCTATATTTGATGGATGATCTGGTATTTTTTAAAGCTGAGGTCTTCCCCAATTGATAAATGGTCAAAGGATATGAACAGGTAGTTTTCAGAGAAAGAAATTAAAGATATCTAAGCACATGAAGAAATGCTCTAATTCACTATTGATTTGAGAAATGCAAATCAAAACAACTCTGAGGTACCACATCTCACCAGTCAGATTGGCTAAGATGACAAAATAGGAAAATGACAAATGCTGGAGAGGATGTGGGCAAATTGGAACACTAATGCATTGCGGGTGGAGTTGTGAACTGATCCAGCGTTTCTGGAGAGCAATCTGGAATTATGCCCAAAGGGCTATAAATACTTTCATACCCTTTGATCCAGCAATACCACTCTCAGGGTTATATCCCAAAGAGATCATAGAAGTGGGAGAAAGACCCATATGTACAAAAATGTTTATAGCAGCTCTTTTTGTGGTGGCAAAGAATTGGAAATTAAGGGGGTGCCCATCAATTGGGGAATGGCTGAACAAGTTGTGGTATATACATATTATGGAATACTATTGTGCTATAAGAAACGAGGAGTAGACTGTCTTCATATTTACCTGGAGAGGCTTATACAAACTGATGCTGAGTGAGAAGAGTAGAACCAGGAGAAATTTGTACACAATTACAGACACAATGTATGTGTGATGACCAACTTTGATAGACTGGACTCCTCTCAGCAATGTAGTGATATAAGTCAATCCCAAAAGACTCATGATGGAGAGAAATATGTGCATCCAGAGAAAGAACTAGAAAGAACTGAGTTTATATCCAGGTGGAAGCAAAATACCTGATCTGTTTCCTTCTCTTATTTGGTTTTATGTCCTCTTTACCATTTTTCATTCCATCTGATACAATCCGTCTTTATAACCTGACTAATGTATAATGTGAAAGTAAAAAAATAAATAAACAAAAAATAAAATGAAAATGAAAAATCCAAAAAAAAAAAAACCCTGAGGTCTTCCAGATGCTTCACAGTCAGATGGTGCAGTGGTTAGAGTGCTGTACCTGATGTCAGGAAAACCTGAATTCAAATCCATCCTGATACTAACCAGCTTTGTGACCCTGGGCAAGTCATTTAACCTCAGTTTCCTCATATGTAAAATGGGGATAACAATAGCACCTACCTCTGAGGTTGGTTGTGAGGATCAAATGAGAAAATAATTGTAATATGTACCTGGCACATAGTAAGCACTACATAAGTGTTAGCTATTAGCTATTATTATGTTAATGGTTTATCTGACCATTCAATGCTAAGAGCAAAAATTACTATTTCATTCTTTGTTAAAAGGGCTGATTTGCTAAGTAGGGAGAAAATATTTCTTTATTCAGAAAAAAAGGTAACATTAAAACAAAAGATAGCAATAATTTTTTTAAAGGAAAAAACCTGGAATTTTAGCGGACAAGAAACATAGTCAACATTATGATATGGCTGCCAAAAAAAGCTATTTTGATCTTAACCTTTAGTAAGACAGGTCATTGTCAGTCCAATAGAACTCTATCCTGCTCAGACCACATTTGTAGTATGATGTTCAGTTAAGATCTCAACAGCTCAATTTTTAATGATTTTTTTAGCTCCCCTCCATACCCATTGAGAAAGCAAGCAATATGACATCAATTACACATATTTTACTTCCTTTATAATCTTTTAATAGGCCACTCAGATTGTGAACTCAAAGGTTTAACATTCTTTATGAGGTATAAACTCAAAATATGAAAGGGGTAACCCTTTAAAAGGTGCAAATGTGCTTACTCCAAGTAGAAAAGGGGCTGTAATAGTCATTTGAAGTTCCTTTTGTATTGCTAAACAGAGAGGTACTTAGCACTTAGTAATTAATCCACCTCTGTTAAAGAAACAGAAGGTATGATCCCCTGTTGCTAACATAACAGGAAGATGTAGGCTGAAACAGGAAGGAGCTAATGTTGTGTGTGTGTGTGTGTGTGTGTGAGAGAGAGAGAGAGAGAGAGAGAGAGAGAGAGAGAGAGAGAGAGAGAGAGAGAGAGAGAGTGTGTGTGTGTGTGTGTGTGTGTGTGTGTGTGTGAGAGAGAGAGAGAGAGAGAGAGAGAGAAGCTGCTGCCACCAGGGAGACTGAGGAAAGGCCCCCCAGACTGGAGAGAATGATTTGGATTTTGGCAACCTGGGTGAAGTGATTTTAATTCTTGGAACCAGCTGGAGCTTCTGCTGAGGAGCTGCTGAGTCTGAGGGCCAGCTGGAGCTTCTGGGAGCTGCCAAAGATGTCCAGCTGGAGAGCCAGCTGGAGCTGCTGAAGACTGAGGAAGCATGACTGTGATGCTGGTACTTTTCTTGAGCCTGTTTGTGGCTTTATTAAGTCTTAACTTCCCAGGAACAGAGACTATGAAGGATTTAAGGTAGACTGGACACTGTGAGCTTCATCGTGGAACAGGAAGTGCTTTGAGAGCTGGACAAGGAACTGGGAGCTGTCTGCCTTTGAAGCCAGGTGACAGTTTGGTGAATCCAGGTAGGACCTGGGACAAAATTAGAATTGGGGATATCTATAAGCATATGAAAAAATGCTCTAAATTACTATTGATTGGAGAAATGTAAATCAAAACAACTCTGAGGCACCACATCTCACCAGTCAGATTGGCTAAGATGACAAAACAGGAAAATGATAAATGCTGGAGAGGATGTGGAAAAATTGGAACACTAATGCATTGTTGATAGAGTTGTGAACTAATTCAACCATTCTGGAGAGCAATCTGGAACTATGCCCAAAGGGCTATAAATAAGTGCATGCCCTTTGACCCAGCAATACCACTTTTAGGGTTGTATACCAAAGAGATCATAAAAGGGGGGAGAAGACCCATATGTACAAAAATATTTATAGCAGCTCTTTTTGTGGGGGGCAAAGAATTGGAAATCAAGGGAATTCCCATCAATTGGGGAATGGCTGAACACATTGTGGTATGTGACTTCATATAATAACCTGGAAAGACTTATGTAAACTGATGTTAAGTGAGAAGAGCAGAACCAGGAGAAATTTGTACACAATTACAGGCACAAGGTGTGTGATGACTAACCTTGATAGACTGGACTCCTCTCAGCAATTTAAGGTTATAAGACAACTCCAAAAGCCTCATGATGGAAAGAGATATTCACAGAATCTGAATGCAGATTGAAGGAAACTACTTGCTCTCTTTCTTTTTCTTGTTCTGTTTTGTTTCCTCTTTCCCATTGTTCATTCCATTAATTATAATCCTTGTTTACAACCTGACTAATGTTTAATGTGAAGGTATTTGTAGATCCTATATTTGACTGCATGCCACCATGGGAGGGACGGAGAGGAGGGGGAGAAAATTTGAAACTCATGGGATTGTGGAATTGAATGTTGTAAACTAAAAGTAAACAAATTAATTAATTAAAATATTTTGATAACTTCCTGATAATAAAATTACTTTTGAGTGAAAATAAAAATTAAAAAAAATTGTTTCTGGCAGACTTGTGCCTAAAATATATAGTGCAGTATTAATATTTTTTTCTTTGACAATAGTACTTCCTTTGGGTGATCTTCTCTAAGGCTGTTGCTAGTTTGCAGAGCAGGGCCACCTTTGGGTCTGCACTTCTAAAACTAGAGTTTAGGAGCCCCCACCAGTGAATTTGCCCTTAACACTGAGTCCATAGACATAATTACCTATAAGTAAGGTTATTTACTAAAATAGCATAGTAAGAATGGTAGCTATATGCAAAGTCAGGCAAAATATAATCTGAGAGACCCCCATATTTTCACCTTGCTCAGCCTTTGGGTACTGAGCTCAGTCAGACTACAGGAAAGGGGGAGGTCCCCTTTTGGCTAATCCCATAGCCTGAGAACTGATCTCATCTCCCAGTGATGCTGTAATGGGGAGAAGCTAGGATGACACTTATCCCACCTCCTCATTAAAACATGTACCAATTGAGATTATTTTACCTTTGTTCTACTAATGTCTATAAAAGCAGGTCAGAGCTTTGATTTGATGGCCCCAGTCCAAACTGCTTGATGCCTTAGGGTTCTAATAAACTTCTTTTTGTCTCATTTTCTGAGTTTGCCTTTAATTGACCAAGGTGAGGCCTGAAACAGGATCTTTCTTTTAACAGCTACATGACATTCCCTTCATAAACCTGGAGTACATTCTCTCACAAAAATTCACAGGTTCTGTGGGAAGTGTGTACACAACTTAGAATGCAACAGTAGTAAGACATACATATAACCTAAATAACTCACACCTCTGGTACTACAGAGCCCTGACATACACACACACACACACACACACACACACACACACACACATATATATATATGTATGTATTCTTTTCTCATGGAGCTCTTTCTATAGCTAGATTGTATATTATTATTATTAGTCAAGACTCCTTTGCCCTTGCATCCATAATCTACTCTCTTCTCTTTTGCCAGATGTCACAATCCTTGAAACTTCTTCCTTTCTTGAGTCAATAGTTCCTCTGTGTTCACATCTGACTAGGAAATATATGTCTTTGTGTCTTTAGTTCTTTCAAGCTAATGAACTCATGAACTGTTTGTTCCCCTCCGAGTCCAGTTCCTGGCTTCCAGACTTCCAAACCATGTGTCTCAACCTGGAACTTGAACTTCTCCATTTGTGCCTGTGGCCTCCTTACTCTATAATGTCCAGTCACTCCTACGGCTTTCTCCACCTAGAGCATCCCTCTGTAAGACCCAACCTTTCTCCTACTGGTGAGCTCTTCTTGGAGCCTCCATTTTTTGGAGGGGCCCAGGTCAACCTTGTTTCTTTCTTCCAGACTTCAAAACCAAGCCCTACAACTGGCAAATTTAGAGAAAGAAAATAAGGAGTGGGGGTGGGAGTGGGGAGGAAAAAACCAGAAGAGACAGGAAATGAAAATGTGAGCATTTCTGTTTCTTTCTCAAGCCCACACAAGTTAGATCTTGTTTTGAGAGAGAGATCTGAGGGGCAGACCTGGAGGAAGAGGCAGAAAGAAATTGAGAAGGAGCAATTTGATAAGAGGAAAAAATGGGGTCCCAAAAATGTGGAGAGAAGACAGCATCAAGAAATAGATGATGATCAGTATCAGAGGCTTTAAAGAGGCCAAGAAGGATGAGGACTGAGAAAAAGCCATTGGATCTGGCAATTAAGAAATCATTGGTAACTTTGAAGAGAGCACTTATAATGACTCTGATGGACAGAGACTGTGGCTTCCATTTTAGGCTAAAAGGCAGTCTCGGTCAATCTCTCAGGCTACACTAGGCAAATATATTTTTCTTCATTTCCTGATATTCCCATAGTTACTCACCTTGCAAAGGTCCCATCTCTTGCAGTACTGGTCTCAGTGTCCTCTGGGTCCTTGATCTGCTTCTCCCCATCCCACAGACATGTCAATGAGATCTCCTCAGGGTAAAAGTCACATACCTGGCATCTCAGAGTCATCTCACTATGGGGATTAGTGCGATGAGTGATGTATGCAGAAGTGGGATCTGCCCACATTCCAGCTATCTATTTAGACACTCTGTGAACTCCTCCAAACATGACTCCCCTTATTTGGCCATGCACCCCCCTATCCTGTGCCTTTGCTATTCAGTCACACTGTCTATGTCCAGCGTGAGGCAGCTGTGTCCATGATAGGCATATTACACAAATCAGTGATTAAAGTTCCTGCCAGTTTAAATCCTAAAGCCTTATATGTACTAGGGCTCCTGGCCTACCCCCAACATCAGGGTCAGTCTGCTCTGTTTTTTAGGGTATATTTGTTCATACACTTATTAGTAGAAACCCCTTTGAGAGTGAAAAATAATTCTACAGCATTATAGCTTATGTACTGACATCTATTGTAGAGGAAAAGGAATATATACAGAGATTCCATGAATAAGACCCTCCAGGTTAAGTTTTAAAATACTGTAATATTCACTGACTTTAAAGCACAAGTAGGAAAATGAGAGGATGATGGGAAATGCATTGGGAAAAGTAGTTCAGCAATAAGAAAAATATGATCAAAGTCTTATAGACTCTACAGTAGCCTTAGAATTAGGTATTATCAATATGTTCTTTAAGAAGAAAGATGTGAGTCACTGGAAAGGCTAAACAACAAAGAACAAAAATTAAATGGATTACAGATATTATGGTGAACACACACACAAACACATACCTGATAGGTGAGTCTTCCTTGTTCTTTTTTTAAAAAATAATTTCTAGAAATAGGTAACATTTCATTATGTACTTATTCTTTCTCTTTATAGTGGTGGCAGTTCATAGGCTATGTACCTAGAGAGGAGCAAGCTCAAAAGCAAGCCACAGTGGTATGACTTGTACCCCAGAAGCAGAACAGAGTCTGGTTTCTAGCTTCCAGCCCCAAATGAAGCCCACAAAGGAATAACCAGGGCAGGAATCCCAGACCACAGGAGAACGTGCAGTTCTGTCACCCTGAACCAGCAGAATGTCCCAGCTGGCTGAGTCCAGCAGCAATTGCTCAGATCCAAGCCCAAGTCAGAAATTTGTAGGGTTCAGACCAGTGAGGAAAATAATCAAACTTTGTCCTCAATCAGCCCACTTTTTTTTTTTTTGCTTTTTTTGGAGGGCAATTGGGGTTAAGTGACTCACCCAAGGTCAAACGGCTAGTAAGTGTATCTGAGGCTGGATTTGAACTCAGGTCCTCCTGGCTCCAGGGCTGGTGCTCTATTCATTGCACCACCTAGCAGCCCCTATCAGACCACTTTCAAAACACTAAAAGCTTGCAGCTGAGCTGTCCCTAATATTCTGTAATAACACATCACTCAAATATCCTAAGAAAGCTGGGGCTGCTACATGGCAAAGTGAATAGCACACCGGCCCTGGAATCAGGAGGACCTGAGTTCAAATGGGCCTCAGGCACTTAACACTTACTAGCCATGTGACCTTGGGCAAGTCACGTCACCTCAACTGCCTTGTCTTCTCTACTCCAAAAAACAAAATAAGAAAGAAAGGAAGAAAGAAGGCAGCAACAGATCCAGTCCAGACCTTCCTTCCAGAAGTGCCCAGAGTCCAGTCCTAACAACAAGTATGCAGACTGGAAGAATGAGCAAAGAAATTTTTTAAAAAGCACTATAAAAAGCTAATCTGGTAATGGGAGTCTCAAGACATAAATCCAAAAGAAGAGAATGACTCCAAAACATCTGCAAGTAAAATATCAAAGAATGACACAGCTTGTAGCTTCATGATAATAAAAAGGGAAATCAAAAGATTAAATAAAAATTTTATGTTATGACATATTGTTGGTTGAGTAGCAGTTTTGTTTTTGTGTCTTCACAGTTCTTAAAGGAGAAGAAAAACACAACAAATACCATGATGTCCAGCATAGGAAGCACTATAAAAGACTCTACCAAATGTACACATATAATTACATTATATGGACCACAATAATTATATTTAATAATTATAAAATCATAACATTAATAAATATATACAATATTTTCTTATATACAATTATAACATAATTACATAATTGTGAGTGTAAATGGAATTGGAGGGAGTGTAAGAAGATTAGAGAATAATTTGAGGTTGTAAGGCTATATGACATATAATATAATAATTACATACATATCTATCATGTTAGATACATAATTATCAATACAATAATTTTAGAATTTAAAATAGACTATAATTCTATGATTATACATGCATATTACCATAATAATCAAACATTTATAATGCAATACATATATTACCAGCAAAAGAAGTAGCCTAGTCATGTATCTGACATAAACATAATGAAAAAGAGTCTAAGAACCCTAAGATATCAAAATTCCCTAGAGAAACGCCCCTAGCACAAAGGAGTCAATCCGTTAGGAGGGATCTTTATCAGGGCACAGACCAGAATTGCACAGAATGAGAAGATAAAGGTGCCACGCTACGGGAAGGGTGGGGAGAGCACCCACCCATGAGGTCTGGCGTTCATTCATGCATAGAAGTCGTTCTTCCTATTTGTAAAGATCAGAGGACAATTGCCGAATGAAACGTTTCTTCATGCTCCTTTGGAGCTGGCCATCTTTTTCAAGAAACAATCCGTTAGCAAACGTTTATTTTTTTCACTACTGTTCAGAGCAAAGTGCGACGTCTGGGCGATTAAGACGGTCCCAGTGAGGACCAGACCCGGGCGAGGAAAGAAGGTAAGGCTCATGGAGGAATGACTAGTGCGAAGGCTGCGCCCGAATTTGGCTTTACAAGGCGGGCCAGAGATGGGGAAGAGTGACAAAGGACGGGACGGGGCGGACAGAGAGAACCTAGCCAATTTCAGGAAGAACCGAGGAGAGGACTTGGCGAAGTGCGAGGTATGCAACAGGTCCAAGAGACTTAACGAGGGAGGGAGACAAACACCTCAACCATCAGAGAGAATAAAAGAAACGGCCCGAAGCTTAAGGAGGAAGCTTTCTTGCCCAGCCCTGCCAATCATTTTGGCCACTGCCCTTCCCAAGCCACGATTGGCCAGCGGTTGCATAAACTGAAATATGATTGGCTACTCACCGACAAAGTCTAACCGCCGATCGGCCTTTATACACAGTGATTGACAGGCACCCCAGCTCAACTCTGGCTGATGATTGGTCATTTTTCCTAGGCCCTGCCCTATCGCGAAGGAGGCGGGGTACATAATCACTAGGTTTCACCCGCGGCAACTATAGTACCTACCGAGTCGGTCGGGCAAGGCTCAGTCTCTTTTTCTCCTTCCTCGCGCCCATACGACAGCGCTTAATGGAGCTTTCCTACCAGACTCTCAAAGTCACACACCAG
This sequence comes from Petaurus breviceps papuanus, assembly GCF_028583685.1. Classification (NCBI taxonomy): domain Eukaryota; kingdom Metazoa; phylum Chordata; class Mammalia; order Diprotodontia; family Petauridae; genus Petaurus; species Petaurus breviceps. The sequence goes on along the minus strand of NW_027185674.1, from coordinate 5,721,838 downwards.
GCGCGAGAAGCGGTGAGTAATGGCTGACTGATAATTACTACTGGCTTACTTACTAATACGGGAGCGGCCGCCTCTGAGCCCTCCGAGCTTCCTCGCCCACACCCCAAAGAGGAGGCAGGTGGAGAGAGTCTCCCGTTGCTATAGCGACAAGCGGACTTGAGCCACAGCCGCGCAAGCGCAGAAGAGGTCCCTAAGCTTGGCCGAGCTCTCTGCGCAGGCGTAGAGAGAATTTTGACTGGGATTCCAGACGGGGAGAGCATCCTCTGCCAAGGAGCGGGGGAGGATGCAGGGTGATGCGCAGGGTGAGGGAAGAGGATTTGGGGGGCTCTGTGCCTGGGCTGCTCCTGGAGGGTTCTCCTCTGGAGGGAACCTGCGCCTGGAAATCCTGTTCCCTTTGACACGCTCTAATCTTCTTCACCTTAGCCCTCCCAGCTTTATCCATGGTCCCCTTCAGCCCCATCTCCGCACAGTCCCCCTAATGAGTGAAACCCAACCATCCCGACCTTCCTGCCCACGTTTGCGCTCGTCAGCCCCCTGGCCATCCCACCCCCTCCTTCGAGAGCTTCCCCTTCTCCACGCAGCCACTCGGGCTGTTCTCCAGAGGTGTGGCTGTGGGACCTGGAGTCAGGAAGCCCGACGTCGACCTGTGTGCCTTGGGAATCTCTCTCTGTGTGACGGGGATTAACCGCAGCTGCAGGGTCTGCCTAACAGTGTTCACCTGAGGTCCAGGTGAGGTCAGTGCGTGTGAAGCACTGCGCACCGCGTCAGCCATAGGGCGACGATGCTCGTGATGCTGTGCGCTGTGCTCTTATTTCACTGGTGTGGCTTGTCTCCAGAACCAAGGGTGCCTTGTCTTTCTGTGGCATTTTTCCGTAACCCCTTGAGCTATACACACAACCATACACATGCATATATCAGCATACACATAAATGTATGTATACACATGCCTTTACATGCATATATGATATATTAAGTATATGGTAGGCATTCAATAAATGCTTAGAAATCTTAGAACCAAAAAAAAGCTAGAAGGGCTTTCAAAGATCACTTAATCTAATCCCTCATCTTATATCTAAGAGAACTCCAGTTTACAGATCAGGAAGCTCATCTGTAAAACAAGGGGGAAAAGGAGTGAAATGAATGTTCTTCAAAAACCCTTCCAATTTCAACTCATCAGTAGAATGCAGTGAAATAATTTGTTCTGGGTTTCTGCCTTTCCTTTGTGGTCTTCTAGAATATAAACTGTGCATATTGTAAACCCTCAATAGCCTTTACCTTGTTTTTTCTTCTTTCTTTTATAGCCTGTTGTCTTAAAACTGGCTACCTTATGACCCAAGCTTCAGGAGAACGCGAGGGTACTAGCAACTGTGAAGATCCATATGGACCTTGTGTAGGAGGTGATGCTTGAGTTGAACCTTGATTGAACCCTGAAGAAAGCTAGGAAGTCTAAAAGGTCTATGTCAGAAGGGAGTACTCTCCAGACACTAGAGAGAACTTATGCAAAGGCATGATAAAAGAGAGAATCTCAGGTAGCGGGAACACCTGGTAGGCCAGTTGGTTTGGAATGTAGAGTGAGTGAAGGAAAGTACCATGCAGTGAGCCAGGAGAGGAGGGATGGAGCTAGATAGTAGAGGACTTTAAACACTGAACCGTTTATCCTAGAGGGAAGAGAAAGAAGGATAAACCACAAAAAGTGGGCCACTCTTTTTGGACAGGGAAATAATAAGGTCAGAGCAATTCTTTAGGAATATTAATATAACGCTTTGGACCAGCGATTAGACCTATGCCCCAGAGAGCTTAAAGAAAGAAGAAAAGGACCCATATGTACAAAAATAATTATTAAAAAAAATTTTTTTGTAGTGGTGAATAACTAGAAACTAAGGGGTTCCTATCAGTTGAGGAATAGCTGAACAAATTGTGGTATATGAATGTAATGAAATACTATTGTCCTATAAGAAATGACAGAAGGGATAGTTTCAGAGACACTTGGGAAGACTTGTGTGCACTGATGTAAATAGGAAGTAAGAGGAACCGGAACAATTTATATAATAACATCATTGTAAAGACAAACAGCCTAGGGGCAGCTAGGTGGCATAGTAAATAGAGCACTGGCCATGGAGTCAGGAGGACCCCAGTTCAAATCAGGCCTCAGACACTTAACACTTACTAGCCATCTGACCTTAGGCAAATCACTTAACCCCAATTGCCCTGCCCTCTCTCCTCCAAAAAGAAAAAAAAAAAGACAACTTTTAAATACTTAAAAATTCAATCAATTCATTAACCAACCATGATTCCGGAGGACAGATGATGAGTTATGTTACCCTCTTCCTGCTACCAAGGTGATGAATTCAAGATGTGGAATGAGACATTTTTGGACATGGACAGTGTGGTAATTTGTTTTCCTTCATTATGCATATTTGTTATGAAAGGTTTTTTTTTCTTTTAAATTGGGGGTAGGAGGAGGAAATAGATGCTTATTAATTAAAAAATAAAATAAAAATCATTTCAATTTGGTAGCTAGGTAGAGAATGGTCAGGAAAGGGAAGTTACTTGAAGTACTAAGCACTAAGATTGCTTGAAGCAGAGACACTGGTTAGGAGGCTGTTGCAGAGAGGTTGAAGGCCTGAATTAGGGCTCTGTCAGTGGAGAGAATGAAGTAGATGTGAGTGAGAGGTATTGAGTAGAATTGAAAAGACTTGATATCTAATTAGCTATGAGGGGTAAGAAAGCAGTAGAGAGTCTAGAAAGATTCTAAGGTTGTAAATGTGAGTGACTGGAAGGATGGTGTGCCATCACCGATAAGGAAATTAGGAAGAGAGAAAAGTTTTTTTTGGGGGGTGGGGGTGGGGGAATAATGAGTTCTATGCTGAGTTTGAGATACCTATGGACATGAAATTGTGATGTGTGGTTGGAACTTAGGTGAGACAGACTAGGACTGGCATATAGACGTGGATGTTTATATGCATGAAGATGATAGTTGAGTCCAAGGCAGCTAATGAAGAGAGCACTGAAGTATACTCACTCATAGGACCAGTCGGTGGTCCTGTTGTAAGGGATGACTGGAGATGGTGACTGTCTTGGTATAAGGGATGATAGAGAGGTCTATGATAAGTTGCCAAAGATCTAGATGTTGTTGTGCCGAAAGGAGAGAAACAAGAGACCCCCGAGAGTAAAATTTGGAAGTGGACTTTATTTTCCGAGGGACTGTCCGGGGTCAGGCCCAAATCAAACAGTGAGTCTGCACGGACAATGTGTTGGCTTTTAAAGGGGATACCACGTGGCCAACGGTTAGGTATTACACAAGCAGAAACTTGCAGAGGCCAAGAACAGTGATTGGTCAGTACACACCTCGAAATTCCTGCCGGCGACAGGTCTCCCTGACCCAGAAGCCCTCCCACCTCTGTGGTGGTGGGCTGACTGGGTAAAGGCGGACATCCGTCGTCGGAGAAGGGTGGAACTAACCTGGCAGTCTGCTCACTTCCCTGAGGGAGGGCTGAGGTTGGGGGATGGGAAAACCAGGTAGCCAGGTACAACAATATATGCAGAGATTATAAAAATAGATTTTGCTGAACCCTATATGGAAAGACTATTGTCTTGTACAGTTGGGATGTCAGTCACAAACATTAGGCTCTTACTATGTGTGTGCCAGACACTCTGCTAAACAATGAGGTTACAAAGAAATGCAAAAACACAGTGCCTTCCCTCAATGAACTCATATCTATCTATCTGTCTATCTATCTATCTATCTATCTATCTGTCTGTCTGTCTGTCTGTCTATCTATCTCTATACAAGATACATACAGAGTAGATGGAAGGTAATCTACAAGAGAAGGCATTAGTAGTGAGGGGAACTAGGAAAGGCAGAAGTTGAAATTTGAGCCAATTCTTGAAGGAAGGTAGGGTAGAGGTAAGGAGGGAGAGTATTTTAGTCTTGACAGACAGTAAGTGAAAAGACTGGAGTCAAGAGATAGAGTGGTACAGTATATGGAAAGGAAAAAGTGTCACTGTAGAAATCTACAATAAACAAACTGAGGCAAAAAAAAATTCTGAGCACATTCAGTTTATTAGCAAAGCTAGCAGTTGTCAATAACTAGCGTCAATGGATCCTCAGTAGCCAAAGAATTCCGTGTCAGAATACAGACCATTCTTGTAGTTTAAAAAGAGGAAGTAATCCAAGTACATATTCATGAGGTTAATATGTCTTCGTGGTATGAATGCATTTTCATATACAGGAATAGTGAATTGTATTGATTTGTAACATTCGGTCTGAAGTTGTTCTCAACTCCATGTGACTTTAATTTGATCAAAGCTCAGCTTTGTCATTGGCTCAGGTGTCTGATTAAAGGGCATAATAGACTATTTTGTAAGTTTTCATGAGTCTAAATGAGGAATTAACTTACATACAAAAGTAAACTTTAATTCACACAGAAAAGAAGTCTTAATAAAACAAGGGATTTGGGTTCACAAGAGTGGGGAAGTTAAATTCTAACAACTTTTTTTTTTTTTTGCTTTTTGGAGGGCAATTGGGGTTAAGTGACTTGTCCAAGGTCACATGGCTAGTTTTTGTGTTAAGTGTCTGAGGTCAGATTTGAACTTAGGTCCTCCTGACTCCAGGACCGGTACTCTATTCACTGCGCCACCTAGCCGCCCCCTAACAACTTACTAATTAAAAAAATAGCTTAATTAAGTTTAGTTATTCCTAGCAGGCCTTACCTAAAAATCAAGTCTGATTATGTTGATTGAACACAATGTCTAATTTGCATTTCTCAAAAGGTTACACACACATATACATCCCCCATATCTAGTTAGCTGTGAAGTCCTGTCCTTTCTACCTTCATAGCATCTCTCATACTGTGTTTCCCCGATAATAAGACACTGCCTTAATTTTTTTTGGACAGAAAATCACCAGAGGGCTTATTTTCAGGGGAGGGCTTATTTTAATGAACATTGACAGCAATTTTAATAAACAGGTAAATGTGAACAAAAAAATGTACCTTTATTCAATAAGCAAATCACTGGGGAAGAACAGGATGACGCACTCGCACTCACTGCTGCGGCTCTGATTGGATGCAGCTCAGAGCGCGGCGTGTGTTTCACCCGGGGTGGGGGGGACAGTGCATACATAGGGTACCATAATGTAGCGTGTAGCGCAGGGGATCACCTTCACTACAGTAGCAATCTCAATAGGGCTTATTTTCGGGGGAGGGCTTATTTTAGAGGAATCTTACACAGTAAGGGGAGGGCTTATTTTCGGGATAGGTCTTATTATCGGGGAAACACGGTATATACCCCCTTTCCTCCTCTGACACCGCCACCACCTTAGACTAGACCCTCTTCATGTCATGGCTAAATTACTACAATAGTCCATCCTTCATTCATCTGTCACATTGATCTCCTAAAGTGTAAGTCTAATCATGTTACCCCATAGTTAGTCAACTCCAGTGGCTCCCTCTTACCTCTAGGATCGAATATAAAATTGTTAAGGACTATTAACGGGTCTCTTGAACTTGTCTTTTTTATTTACAATATTTTCCAGAAATACTGGACCCAGAGAATGTAGGAGGCCCTGAGTGTGTCAAGGATAAAGTCATTACCCCTGTCCGCAGCTGACTTAATTTGTTGTTTGTACCCCAAGCTGGGCTCCCTATGTGTCTTGGGAGTCAAGACAGGCACCAGTCAGTCTTCACCAGACTGGGAAATTGCTGGTGCAGCTGGGGCCCTTGTGAATAAACAGATCCTCCTATCTTCATAGTGTAGCAGTTTCCAAGAGAAAAGAATGTGGCTTTTGCTGTTGCCTTCCTCCTTCCCTTCTGGAGGGGTTTTGTCCTTTTCCTGCCTTCTGCTCACCTTTCCCCCCTCATGCCACGTACCTTTATGTATTTATTTATTTTTAAAGCAATTGGGGCTAAGTGACTTGCTCAAGGTTACACGGCCAGGTGTTTCTGGGTGGGTGCTAAGTGTCGGAGCCCGGGATTTGGTCTCCAAGTCTTCTCAACACTGGAGCCGGTGCTCTTACTCGCTGTGCTACCTGGCCGCCCCATGCCACGTACCTTTAGATGGAGGTTTCTGGTACCTCTTCCTCCCTTTGACCTACTGTCATAAATATGTAAACTTCTGTATGAATAGTGAACTCTTTGGCTTCCACATACATGTTCATTTTTCTTGTGATAAATCTAATATTCACATAAGTTTTGTAAAGTTGTGATTTCCTGTTGACAAAATCCTGTTTGACTTTTAAAGACCTCCATAACCAGCTGTGAACTGATATGGTATATCAGTGTTATATAGTATTATTGTGAAATAAGAAATGGTGAAGGGGATGGTTTCAGAAAATCCCGGAAAGACCTCTATAAACTGATAAAAAATGAAGTGAGCAGAACCAGGAGAATATAGTACCAGCAATAATGTGAAGATGATCAGCTGTGAAAGTTAGTAATGCTACTTAATATATGATCCACCACAGCAACTCCAAAGGATTCATGATATAAAATGTTATCCACCTCCAGAAGACTAATGGACTCAGAGTGCAGATTGAAGCATATTTTTTATCCTTTCTTTTCTCAGAACATACTAAGGAGGAAACATTTTGCATGACCGTTTATGTGTAATGAATATTGTTTTTCTTGCCTCTTTAGGGGGTGGGTGAGGGATGGAGGGAGGAAGAGAATGTAAACTTAAAAATAAAATTTAAATTAAAAAAAAAAACTTCCATAACCCATGCTTTTCCTCTCTTCTTGCATCTTACCCCCTACTGCATTCGCTGTAGTCCTATGATACTGGCCTTCTGGCTGTTACTAGTGCAAGACTCCATCTCCTGATCACTGGGAACTCATGGAATACCCACCCGCCCCATTTGAAACATTCTCCTTCCTCATTCCTGCCTCCCAGTTTCCTTTCCTTCAAATTCCTGCTAAAATCCCACCTTCTGAAAGAAAGCTTTCTCAATCACCCTTAATGATAGTTCCTCCCTCTTTTGATTCTCTCCATTTTATCTTGTATATAACTTATTTGTATATAGTTGTTTGCCTTTTTACTCTGGGAGCTCATTGAAGGCAGGGACTGCTTTTATACTTCTTTGTATCTTCAGCCTTTGGTACTAGTGGGACCAATCCACAAGAGAAAATGGGGAGTTGAGATGAGATCAGGAATGCATGCCATTCCAAGGAGAAGAGCTGCCTCTTCACAGTATGGAAGCTTTATTTCTAGTCCATCGTCCTATCTCTTCAAAATATAATTTAAAAATATTTGTCACGTGACTACATATGTAAGACACTATACTTGTGATTGTGAAAGATGAGTACTGTTGACGAAAACGTCTTAATACCATACGTTTTAGGCACCAGAACTATGACTTTAACTTATTCTAAGTGTAAGCATTTCTAGCTTAGAAAAATGTCCAAATTGACACAGCTGTGTTCCCCCTACTTCAGCCATGGACCCTCCCCCACATTTCCCTACCCAAAGGCAATTTGAGGTAACATTCAAGAAATCTTTTTTTTTTCATTTTTCAAATGCTTTATTAAGTTCTGATTTACATCATTCATTTCCGCCAGATTTTGAGTTATAAATTTTCTCCCCATTTTTCCCCTACCCACCGCCCCAAAATAGCAGTCCCACAGGATATCCCCTTCTCCAATCTGCTCTCTCCCATATCTTCTCCCATACCCCCTTCTACTTTTTCAGTAGGGCATGGTGGATCTCTATGCCCCAGTGCCTGTATATCTTATTTCCCAATTACGTGTAAAATAGTATTAATAATAATAATAATATATATATATTTAAACATTTGATTTTAAAACTTTGAATTCCAGATTCATTCCCTTCCTCCCTTGTCACTCACCCTTACTGGGAAGATAAGCAGTTCAGTATAGGTTGTACTTGTATAGCTAATGTAAAACATTACCACAGTAGAGATATTGTAAAAGACTGGCTATATTTCCCTCCCTCCTATCCCATCTCCCACTTGTTCTATTCTCTATTTTGATCCCGTCCCTTTTCAAAAGTAGATGCTTCCAACTTCCCTCCCCCCAGCCTGCCCTCCCTTCCATCATCCCCCCTCTCATCCCCTGCCCCCCTACTCTCCTGGAGGGTGAGATGCCCTATTTAGTGTGTATGTCATTCCCTCCCCAAGCCAAATTCAATGAGAATAAGGTTGGCCCATTCCCTTTGGCCTTCCTGTTCTTCCGCTCCATTGTCACCATTTTCCCGTGCCTCTTCTATATGGGATAGTTCACCCCATTCGGTCTCTCCCCATCTCCTCTCATGATGTTCCTCTCTCACCTCTTCATTTCATCAAGGAATCTTGGCTACGAAAAAGGTCACAATATGTTAATTTGCAGATTGGGGTTAATATTCTAGATGAGTAGTTATTTAACCTTTCGCTAAAAACTACAGATTCCTTCCTTGGCGCAAGGGATAAAGCGCGGGGCCTGGAAACAGGTCAGGAAGAAATGAGTCCAAATACAGCCTCAAACATTTACTTGTAGGACCCTGACCAAGTCATTTAACCTCTGCCTCACTCCATCAGCTGCAAAATGCTGATGATAATAGTACTCACCTTGATGGGGGGGTGGGGGGAGAAGAGGAGTGGTTGTGGCTGTGATAACATTGGTGAAGTATTCCTTTAATGGAAAGGGGGACATGGATGGCATCGATCACTCCCTTCCCCCCTTCCCCCCTGAAGGTAATGACCCCAACTAGACAAGAAATTAGTTTGGTTATCCCCCTTAATCACATTCCCAGGACTTAAATCTTTGTACTTGACCTTCTACCCATTTTCCTACAGGGAAAAATCTAGAAAGGATTTTAGGCTAGAGAAAATATTATTAATATTTTCCATTGAACTAGAAAAGAAAAGAAGTGGGTTTTTGTTTGTTCTTTCAGCATATAAACTATTAATAGACAAAGCCAGTGAAGACTTTTACTTTTTCTTGGACACATCCACAATGCAAGCCCAGCGGTCTATAGTCTTGGTGTTCTGGCCTTAGACCTGAACAGGTTAAGTAACACTAACAAGTATTGCAAGGTAGTTCACTATAGCTATGAAATGGAAGGCAGACAGTAAGTGTTGAGTTCCCTGGGCTGCAATGGTCTATAAAGCTTTTTTTTTTTTTTTAAGCATTTGGGGTTAAGTAACTTGCTCAAGGTTACACAGCCCGTTATTTCTGGGTGTGGTGCTAAGTATCTGAGCCCAGATTTGATCCCAGGTTATCCTGACTCTGGGGCCGGTGCTCTTACTCACTGTGCCACCTGGCTGCCCCTTATAAGGCTTTTTGAATGAGGAAAAAGTTTGGCCTTGAAGGATGGTAGGATTTGCATAGGTAAAAGGTTAGGAAATGGGAGCCCAGAAGCCAAAAGGGGTGAGGAGAGCTGGGGCTGGTAACTTCGGACAGAGTTTAGGGTGAAAAAACCACAGGATATAGAACTAAGATGCAGTGGAGACAAAGCAGGAACTTCTCCTTCCTCCTTAATCTCCTTTCTCTCCTCAACACCTTTGTGATCTAAGTACTACTGAAATTGTATTTTCAGAAATCACCAAAAATTCCCCAATCCTGGAAATTTCATTTTGTCGGTTATTGATATATATAGAATTGGGTCCCATTAACTCTCTCCTCCCAGGGATCCCTCAAAGTGCCACATTATGTTCATTTTTCTTTTTTCCCTTGTCAGACCCATCTCTCCCTTGTTCCCTCTACTGCCCATCTTCTTCTCCTTCCCCTTCCCCCATCTTGAGAGGCTGTAAGATGTAGTGAGGGAAGTGCTGGTCTTGGAGTCAGGAAGAGGAGGGCTCTGATCCTGTCTTTGACACTTAATTAGCTCTGTGACCCTGGGCAGCTAGTTGGTGAAGGCCTGGAGTCAGGAAGACTCATCTTCTTGAGTTCAAACCTGGCCTCAAATACTTCCCAGCTGTGTGACTCTGGCAAGTCACTCCTGTTTGCCTCAGTTTCCTCATCTGTAAAATGAATCAGAAAAGAAAATGGCAGTATCCTTGTATCCTTGCCAAGAAAACCCCAAATGGGGTCACGAAGAATTGGACTCCACTGAACAGCAGCTGTGTGATGCTGGGCAAGTCATTTAACCTCTCTAAATCTTAGTTTCTCCATCTGTAAAATGGGGACCATAAGGACTTTACATAGTTGTTATAAGACTAACATTAGATAATGTATACAAAGGTTTTGCAGACTTTAATTACTTTACATGTCAGCCTCTGTCTTACCTTCACATCTCTTTCCTCTGCCCTTCTTTCTCTCCTCACACAGCCTCTGCACTAGTTCAGACCCTTTATCACCACCTGTAACCTCCTAATTGGTCTTCTTGTCTCTAAGCTCTCCCATCTCCAATACACTCCACTCAATATCTTCCACTAAGCTGCCAAATCTGACCCCTTCAGAAGTCTTAGGAAAAGAACAAACTTCTCCACTGGGCATTTAAGTTTCCTGCATTCCAGCGCCTGTCTCCCTTTCTTTTTTCATGTTACTGTTCATGCTAAGTTAATACACTTATTCCCACTCCGTCCCCTTCCAGGATTCTCTCTTCTAGTCATACTGGCCTTCCGGCTTTTTCCTGTACAACTTGATCCCTTTCCCTGCATCTCTGTGTGGTCCAAAGGTACTTCCTCTTCATTTCTTCCTGGTAGAGTCCTTAGCTTCCTTCCAAACATAGTTCTGGTGCCCCCTTTCCTGATATGCCCCATCTGCGCCCCTTTCCCACTCTGGGGTTGGTGCATTTTCTCTCTTGCAACTACTTTGTATATTTCCTGTATTGACCTATTTGCATATGTTTTATGATTCTTCCTTTCTCTCCATGCACCTCCCCAGAATGTAATCTTCCTGAGGGCAAGTGCTTTTTCATTTTTGTCTTTGAAACTTCTGCACCCTGCTTTCCACTGTGCTTCCCACTTATTAAGTCATTAATAAATGTTTGTTAAATTGAAATGTTAAATTGTCATTTAACCCCTCCTCTACCTCAGTGACCTGCCCTGCCCCTGGTTCTGGACTTAAGAGCTGACCTGAGATAACCTAGCAGAGTGGAAACACTGGATTTAAAATGAGGACGACCTACCGTCTTCTGTTCTGTAGGCTTCGTCATTAATTAGCTTTGCAACCTCTGTTAAAAACCACCGGTGTTTGAAAAGTGCTTAACCCCATGCCTGGGGGTGGAGCTTGGCAGCCTCAGGTGCAGCTTCAGCCGCTGCTTTGGGGATTTCCTTTTCCGTGGAAATGCACTAGTGGCAAGATCACTTGGGAAGAAAACCATGTGACTGAGACTAGAAGGCAGAGACCAAGAGGAGGCATGTCCAGAGAGAGTGAAACTTTTAACAAAATGTAACTGTTTATAATACATTTATGTGTGTATGCTTATGGTAGTAAGTGAACATTGATTAATCATATACAGTGTTTATGCAATTATGACTTAATAAAATTGTTTTAGCATCATCCCTAAAATTCCCCATTAAATTATCTGATGACCAAGTTTAAATAGCCAAAACTACAAATGTGGAACCTGAAAACGTCAAGGGATGATTGTATACATAGAGAGGATTGGCAGTGATGTCTTACTTCAGAGAAAGCTGTCAGGCCATCATAGAGGTAGCAGTGGTTTTGTTATTAAGTCATTTTCAATCATGTCCAACTCTTCATGACCCCATTTGAGGTTTTCTTGGCAGGGATACCGGAGTGGTTTGTCATTTCCTTCTCCAGCTCATTTGACGGATGAGGAAAGTGAGGCAAATAGGGTTAAGTGATTTGCCCAGGGTAACTCTGCCAGTGTCTGAGGCCAGTGCCGAACTCAAGAAAATGAGTCTTCCCAACTCTAGGCGAAACACTGTGTTCACTATGGTGCCACCAACTGCCCGTGTAGAGATGGAAGCCACCCACCTCTAAAGTCCAAACCTCTTATTTCTAAAGTTAGGAGCCTGAGGGTGAGAGACATTGGCACTTTTCTGGTCCTGTGGGTCGCAGATTAGGGACTTGATCCTCCAGATCTGGCTCATTGTACGCCTCTGTCTCCCAAAGCACAATTCATAAAACAAATAAATTAAGAAATATTCAAATGACTAGATCATTAGAATGCTTCACTTTTTGAAGTGAGCAGAACCAGAAGATGATAACACAGTTAACAGCAACATTGTGCAGTGATGTTATGGGAATGGGAATTTAAGATCTTCCCTGCCCCTAGGCCCTTTGATAGACTTAAGTGACTCTGGGAACCTTCCTTGATTTGAAAATATACTCTGCCCCCTCTAATAGGCTGAATGTGGTCATATGAAGCCTGTGGTGGGAGGCTTGATTTTCAGGAATGCCCACACCTTGGTGCTTTGTGATTGGACAGTGGGTTATGAGGGTTGTGACATTGATGTGAGGCTTTGTTTTGGGACTCACTTTGGGAAGAGTTGTGTGATTTGGCCAGGCAAGACTCTGGGCAGCCACTGAGAGCCCCCCAGCTTTGAAAACCCAGATGTTGATGCTTCCCTCTCTGGTAACTGACTAGGTATGGATGTAATGGTCAGATAGCTGGAAGCCTGTCTGCTGATCTGTTTCTCTGTCTGCTCGTAACTTCTGCTTGTAACTTGTTTATATTCTCTGAAGTTCGGGGTGCTGACTTTTTTCCCCTGAACTAGGTAAATGACATATGTTTGATTGAAGCAAGATTGTTAACCCATTTTGAGTTGCTTTCCTTTAGAAAAGCAGATCTAAGAACCTGTGTTGGCAGCCACTCTGGGTGTGCTAAGGTGCTTGCTGCTACAAGTTATCTACTGTGAATGACTTAGCTCTTCTCAGCAATACAATGATCCAAGATAATTCCAAAGGACTTTTGATGGAAAATGCTCTCCACATCCAGAGAAAGAACTGATGGAGTCTGAATGCAGATTGAAGCATACTATTTTCTTTCTTTCACAGTATGACTAATATGGAAATATGTTTTACATGATTGCACATATATAGCCTTTATCAAATTGCTTACCATTTTAGAGAGAAGTGAGGGAGACAGGGGAAAAATTTGAAATAAAAAAAAAATTGTTTTTGGTTTCTTTTTGGAGGGCAATTAGGGTTAAGTGACTTGCCCAAGGTCACATGACTAGTTTTTGTGTTAAGTGTCTGAGGCCAGATTTGAACTCAGTTCCTCCTGACTCCAGGGCTGGTGCTCTATTCACTGCACCACCTAGCCACCCCCAAAAGTAAAGTCTGGGGGCCTCCAGGTGGCTCAGTGAGTAAGAGCACTGGCCCCAGAGTCGGGATGACCTGGGATCAAATCTGGGCTCAGATACTTACCACCACACCCAGAAATAACTGGCTGTGTAACCTGAGCAAGTTACTTAATCCCAATTGCTTTAAAAAAAAAAAAGAATAATATTTTAGGGGTGGCCAGGTGGCTCAGTGAGTAAGAGCACCGGCCCCAGAGTCGGGATGACCTGGGATCAAATCTGGGCTCAGATACTTACCACCACACCCAGAAATAACTGGCTGTGTAACCTGAGCAAGTTACTTAATCCCAATTGCTTTAAAAAAAAAAAAGAATAATATTTTAGGGGTGGCCAGGTGGCTCAGTGAGTAAGAGCACCGGCCCCAGAGTCGGGATGACCTGGGATCAAATCCGGGCTCTGATACTTAGTACCACACCCAAAAATAACTGGCCATGTAACCTTGAGCAAGTTACTTAACCGCAATTGCTTTAAAAAAAAAAAAAG
>NW_027185674.1:5674456-5708051 GCF_028583685.1 Petaurus breviceps papuanus | reverse complement strand
TTTAAAAAAAAAAAAAGTAAAGTCTGTCTTTGTTTTTTATTTTATTTTTTTTTTTGGAGGGCATTTGGAGTTAAGTGACTTGCCCAAAGTCACACGGCTAGTTAGTGTGTTAAGTGTCTGAGGTTGGATTTGAACTCAGGTCCTCCTGACTCCAGGACCGGTGCTGTATTTACTGTGCCACCTATCTGCCCCTGCCAAGAATTTTTAAAACGAATGTTAAAATTTGTCTTTACATGTAATTGGAAAAAAATAAAATACTATTTAAAAAAAAATTCTTCACTTTTCAAAGTTTAAATGATAAGGCTTCCTTCCTCCCCTCTTTTCCAGTGCTTTTCATTTTCCTTACTTGTAACTGGATTGGACTAGGATACAGAATCTTACATGGGAAAAGATTTCAGAGATGACCTAGTCCAGTGGCATCAAATACAAACGGAAATGATGACCCCCGAGCTGTGCCTAAGGATCCCTGTGGCCACATAGTGACTTGGAAAATTACCTGTTAACATTCTTTATGTTTTATAATATTTTTATTTATTTTGTTAAATATTTCCCAGTTCCATTTTAACGTGGTTTGCAGCCTGCCTGCCTAGCGTTTGATGCCTCTGGCCTAGTCCACAGACACACACACATACACCGGTCTCCAGTGGAGAATATAAGCTTCTTGAGAGCAGTTTCACTTTTTGTCTTTCTTTGTAACCCCAGTATCTTGCACAGTGCTTGACACATGATTATCGATGAGATCTAGACATTTTAGAATTCACATCCTGCTTATACATGACTTCACTGAGACATTGAAAAAAAATCTTATTTGAATATGTGGACAATAATACTGACATTATATTCCAGACATAGTGATTTTCAAATGCTTTAAATATGTTTTATTAATGCCAAATACTGTTAACTTATTTAGTAGAACCACATTTCTTGTCCTGGATAAAGACTTGATAAAAAAAATAATTCATATATTTTTCAGTGTACAAGATACTGGAGAAGGCAGCCAGTAATGCAGTAGATAGAGGGCTGGGCCTGGAGTCAGGAAGACCTGAGTACAGATCTGGCCTCAGAAACTAGCTGTGTAATCCCGGGCAAGTCATTTAACCCTGCTTGCCTCAGTTTCTGAATCAGTCAAATGAGCTGAAGAAGGAAATGGCAAACCAATCCAGTGTCTCTTTGTCAAGAAAACCCCAAATGGGACCACAAAGAGCTGGACACGACTGAAACAACTCAACAACAGATGCACAAAGTAAAAAGAATCTAAACTTCATTACCACGGGAACCCACACTCATTTGTTCTGTCTAGTTTTACTTCATATCATTGTTTTGAGTCCTAAGTTACTAAAATTACATTTTTAATGAGGCAGTTCTCTTTTGGAATTTATGAGACAATACTTGTTGGTTAAGAAATTGCATAACAAGTTTGGCCTTCAGCATTTTCCCTTCTTGGAGCCTATTCTAAAAGCCCAACTCTCCGCCCTTGCTGGGTTTTGTTTGTTTGGTTTTTTTTTAATATTGTATTTGCAGATATTATAAATGGTAGCAAGAATGTCCTGGATTTGATGGGCCTTTGGCCCATTCTGACCACTTACACGGCAAAGTCTTGGTATTGACTTGGGTTATAAATTCTGTCCATTTTACTGAGGTTATAACTGAGAGAAAGACTGGAATCATTTTCTTACAGGTAGTTTAGACCCATAGCTGGGACTGTTGCTTTGCGATTACATTCTAGAAGAGAACCTGCCAGAATTTCTGATGATAATCATTTTGGCCTTGAATAACTTAAAGCTTGTCCAACCGGTCTTAGGACATAAAACCAGTTTACACATTGTTTGACTTAAAGTTCAGTGGGAATGGAAGAACTAAATCAGAAGATAACTGGAAGGGAAGCTTTCAAGTATGATAGCTTTTTTTGTTGTTCATATGTTTTCAGTTATATCTGTCTCACTGTGACTCCATTTGGGATTTTCTTGGCAAAGACACTGGAGTGGTTTGCCATTTCTTTCTCCAACTCATTTGACAGAAGAGGAATATGAGGAGAACAGGGTTAAGTGACTGGCCCAAGGTCACACAACTATTATGTGTCTGAGGCCAGATTTGGACTCACAAAGATGAGTCTTCCTGATTTCAGGCCTGGGACTCTATCCACTGTACCAGGTGTCTCTTGAAATGGCTTAAATTGTTAATAATAGTTCTTACATTATAAGGTAGAGATGTGATAAAAATCCACAATCTTATTTTCTTCCAAAAGTACAAAGACATTCTAATGAACATTGCCACATTGCCCTTTTAAAAATAGATTTTAATTGACCTAAATTTCCCTCTCTTCTTTCCTCCTTCCTCCCTTCACCCAGAGAGCATATAATGAAGAATTTTTAGTTCATTACCTTTTAACAATACTATAGATTAGTGATTACAGTGTAGACCAAGGGTAGGTTTCTGATAAATATATCTACAATTTATAGTAAATATATTTAATATATTTACATATATAAAAATTTATATATAAATAAAAATAAATTATATATTACATACAATATATCAAATAGACATATAATATATAATATATTTAATCTTAATAAATAAGAAATCACTGGTAGATCTCAAAGTCTTTCCTAGTGACTCTCAACAGATTGCCTCCACCGCACATACTGTTATGCCTTCCTTCTTGGGCCTTGGATAGGATTTTCATTCTAGAGGATGATGTACTTAGTCATGGTCCTGGGCTCCTCAGCCTGCTCAGAAACTTTATTTTTAGCAATAACTAGACTCAAGAGTTTAATTATCATTAACACTCCCTTATTAAAAATCAGTTTCTGGAACATAGCAGGGTCTTGTTGATTACCTTCCCCATTATTCTCAAGATTTAGGTGAAATTGAAAATAGTTTTTCCCCTCACTGCTAATTTCGACTTTTTTCAAAGATCCATTATTTCACTGCTTGGGTACTGCCTTGATTGACATGGGTCACAATTTCTCTACACTACAGCAAATGCTATGACTGGTCTTTATTAGTTTCTGGTATGTATGTATGTATGCATGTATATATGTATCCATATACAAATATGTGTGTGTATATATATATCTGTATATTTCTCTCTCTCTCTCTCTCTTTGTGTATATATGTACCTGGTTGTGTAGTACCCTGGATCAGTGTGAAATCTGAAATCACTCTCTTGATTTAGATAAACTGGTTCTAGACTGACATGCATATTTGGTAGACCTTGCACTCTGCTGTCATAGCCTTCAAAAAGCCTAGAGTCACTTAATCTCTTGGATTCAGTTTCCTCATATCTCAAAGGATTAGATGTTTTCTTAGGTGTCTTTGGGCTCTAGATCTATGATTCTTTAACATAGGACTTCTGTAGCAGCAAGAACCCCAAGCGTCCTCAGGGTTTGCTGCCAATACAGGTTCTTGGATCTGCTCTGATAAAGGAAAGTAACTCAAAATGGGTTAACAAGCTTATTTTAATCAGTCAAACATATCGTTTACCTCGTTCAGGGGAAAAAGGTCAGCACCCTGAACTTCAAAGTATACAGACAGAATTATCAAGACAGAAACAGATCAAGTAGACAGATTTCAAACTGTCCAACCATTACATCCATACCCAATCAACATCTGCGTTTCAACATCTGGGTTTCAAAGCCAGGGAGGGGGCTCTGGACAACGGCTTCCCAGAATCCATATCAAATCACAGAACACTTCTCAAAGTGAGCCCCCAAACAAAGCTACACATCAGGGCTTATATAGCCTTCTCCTGGCTCAGAGAATGTAACAACCTTATTGACTCACTGGCCAATCAAGAAGTATCTACTGAAAAACAAGCCTCCCACCCCAGGCTCCAGGTGCACTTTAGCCTAGGGGCAGGGAAGATCTTTAAAATTTACATTCCCATTACAACTTCTGAGGAGGTTGTTGTTGGGTCATTTCAGTCATGTCCAACTCTCTGTGACCCCATTTTGGGGTTTCATTGGCAAAGATAGGAGAAGTGGTTTGCCATTTTCTTCTCCAGCTCACTTTACAGATGGGGAACTGAAACATACAGGGTTAGGTAACTTGTCCAGGATAACATAACTAGTAAGTGTCTGAGGTCAGATTTGAACTCATGATGATGAGTCTTCCTGATTCCAAGACCAGTGCTCTATCCACTGTACCACCAAGCTGCCCCTTCTGAGGGAGATGTAGGGGAGAGAGAGAAGGGGAGAGAGAGAGAGACAGAGAGAGAGAGAGACAGAGAGAGATGGAGAGACAGAGAGAGGGAGGGAAAGAGAGAGAGAGACAGAGAAAGGGAAGGAGAGAGAGAGAGACAGAGAGAGAGGTTGAGAGAAAGAGAGAATGAATGAGAGAGTATAAAGCAAGTCAAAAATTAGATGGATTTTTTCCTTTCACTAGATTAGAATCATATCACATCCCATGCTAGGGCCTTGGCAAACCAGGACTGTATTAGAGCACAGAGTTCTTGCTCCAGAAAATTCTAAAGGTCATCCTGTTTTCCATTCCTTGAAGTTTATATTTTGAACCTGCACTCCAAAAGTATTGTAGCTGATTACCTCTATGAAAATACATACATGAAAACTTTAGGTGAGATAATTTTGTTGAGGTTTAGGGGTGCTGGGACCCCAAAATAGCGACACACGGGTATTGCCTGAATGAATTCAACCCAAGTCTTCTTTTGATTAAAGAAAACCAAAGTTTATTAAAGATCCATCATATTGGGAGCATTTGCGATACTTGTAGTGACAAGTGGGCCAGAATGATTCTGAGCACTTTTATGGAAACAAGAGAAATCTTATATACAGAGAGACGGTGGAAGGGATCTAGGGGTGGTCAAGTCGTCTGGGGGTGACTGGAGGAGGAGTCCAGGCAGGATCTTGAAGAAGAATCTGAGGAGATTTGATGGGATTGGGGTGACTGAGGTAGGGTGTCAGGAGCTAAGAGAATGGGATTTCCATAGTGTCAAGGGTGGGAAGAAGTCAGGAGGCTCCCAGAAGATAACAGACAATGGAGGGGTCGGAATGGAGAACTGGGCTTAGGGATGATAATGGAAGGCTTATAGAATCTAGGGTGATGAAGTGGCAAGATTAAAGAATAGTTCAAGGGGGTTCCCAGAACTTGGATCCTGTCAATCTGATGCCATTTTTTGGACTTTATAGATTGAATTTTATATCTGGAAGCAAACATGCACCTGGCATGAAACTAGGATGAAAATCCTATCAGAAGCCCAAGAGGTGAGGGATATGAGTGGTGGTGACAATCCATTTAGAGAATCACTAGGGAAAACTTTGAGTTCTACCAGTAGTTTCTTAGATACTAGTCAGAAGCCCCAGTTCTGCATTATAATCACTAATTTGTAAAGTCTTTAAAGGTCAATGAAGCAAAGGAATAATAAACATAGAAAAAAATCATGATTTCTATATTCTTAGATACATTTTAGATTCTACTAAGTACTTATTAATACCACAAATGCTGTAGGGATTTGTTGTTAATTCTTCCAGCTTCCTCCTTCCCCCTCCTCACAGATATCAGGGTTCAGGGAAAGAGAAAAACACAATCAATCCTCAGCTTTTGTGGGGGTAACATTATGTTCCTAGAAAGCATGAAAGTGAAAAACATGAGTGTTAACACATTGAACCTATGGGAAATAGGAGGTTAAGTTTCTGCAACCAGCAAACATTATAATGTTTTGCTAGAGATTGCTGCAAATACACTTTGTTGCATACACTTGTTTATAACAAAACATTAATTCTGATAGTGAGCACTTTTTCTAACCCAGTAACCATGAAATATCCCATAATGCAGTACACAAAATAAAATTGATAACATGCAAAACAGTTTTTCTCACTAGTTATTCCCTTGAATTCTGTGACCTTTTGTGCTAACATCTTAATTAAAAAGATTTTTGATTTTAGACAATATTCACTTTCGTAACACATGAAATCTATAGTACTATATATATATAAATACTGAACAGCAAATAAAATTCTTAAAATAAAAAGTGAAAATGAGGTTACTATAAAATCACACAGAAAAGTTAACAAAATAAATGTGTGACTGTCGTTTCCCTAAAACAAATGGGTTGTGATCTTAGAGATCACAAAAATACGGATAGTGTGGAGAGATATGCTTAAGTGAGGTATATTAAAACACAAAGAAGAAAAAGCTTTTAAAGTTAAGTGTTCCTCACTAATTCATTCTTGGTGGAGCTGTGAACTGATCCAACCATTTAGGAGAGCAATTTGGAACTATTCCGAAGGGCTATAAAAATGTGCGTACCCTTTGACCCAGAAATACAACTTCTAGGGCTGTATCCCAAAGAGATCATAAACAATGGGAAAAGGACCCACATGTACAAAAATATTCACAGCAGCTCTTTTTGTGGTGACCAAAAACTGGAAATTGAGGGGATGCCCATCAATGGGGGAATGGCTGAACAAGTTGTGGTATATGAATGTAATATAATACTATTGTGCTATAAGAAATGATGAACAGGTGGACTTAAGAGAAACCTGGAAAGACTTACATGAACTGACTCTGAGTGAAGTGAGCAGAACCAAGAGAACATGGTACACAGTAACAGCCGCAGTGTGTGACGACTGACTGACAGACTTAGCCCTTCTCAGCAATTCAAGGACCTAAAACAATTCCAAAGGACTCATAATGGAAAATGCCATCCACATCCAGAGAAACAATTATAGAGTCTGAGTGTGGAGTGAAGCAGACTATTTTCTTTCGTTGTTGTTTTGTTTTTTTTCTTTCTCATGGTTCCTCCTATTTTATCTAATTCTTCTATACAGCATGACTAATGTGAAAATATGTTTAATAGGAATGTATATGTAGAGCCTATATCAGATTGCATGCCATTGTGGGGAGCAAGAAGGGGAGGGAGGGGGAGAAAATTTAAAACTTATGAAAGTGAATGTTGAAAACTAAAAATAAGTAAATTAACTTAAAAAAAAGTTAAGCATTCCCACTTCAACTCCTAATCTGGAATACAGTGGAGACCTTTCCTTAAGGAATAAAAATCAGGGGTGGCTAGGTGGTACAGTGAATAGAACAATGGCCTAGGAGTCAGGAGGACCTGAGTTCAAATCTGACCTCAGACACTTAACACTAACTTTGTTATCTTGGGCAAGTCTCTTAACCCCAATTGCCCTGCCTTCTACCCTCCAGAAAGCAAAAAGAGAAAAAAGAGTAATAAAAATCATGTACATACTCAATAGTAATAAAAATAATAAAACAATCCGGTTACCTTTTTTCTTGCTGGGTTATAGGTATTTTCCCTCTTCTCTTATACTGTAACTTGTTTTCTCCTACCACCTACTACCTAGTCCATTGACAACTTTCCTTCCCTTCCCACACTTTAATTAAGGGTCCTATGGTGACTGGCACTGTATAAGTAACTACTGACCTTTTTTCCTTTAAAAACTAACAAATATAATAATCATGGGATGATTAAACAGAAACTTTCAGCCAAAAAAGTTTGCTTTTGCTCTCTACCTCACCATAGGATTCTTTGTATTTCTGATTCCTAGGAGAGTGCCTTCCACATAGTAGGTACTTGATACTTGTTAGATTAGACTGCATTCTCAGCATTTTTTTTTCTGTGGATGGTCCTATTATGCAAATACCTTTATCTTTTAGTGGTGAGGACTCCCATATAACACACAAATACATACACACACATTTTCTTAACCTCCTTTTTTTTTTTTGCTTTTTGGAGGGCAATTGGGGTTAAGTGACTTACCCAAGGTCACACAGCTAGTTTTTGTGTTAAGTGTCTGAGGCCAGATCCGAACCCAGGTCCTCCTGACTTCAGGGCCACTGCCCTATTCACTGTGCCACCTAGCTGCCCCTAACATCTTTTTTCTTTAAATTTTGAGTTTCAAATTCTCTCCCATGCCACCTCCCTCACCCACTGAGAAGGCAAACTATATATCAGTTATACATATGAAATCATGCAAAACACATTTCCAAATTAACTATATCACCAAAAAAAGCAAGAAAAACAAAGTAAAAAAATTGTACTTCACTTTGCACTTGGTTCATTAGTTCTCTCTCTCTGGAGATTAATAACATTTTTCATCATGAGTTCTTTGGAATTGTCTTGGATCATTGTATTGATCAGAGTAGCTAAGTCTTTCACTTAGTTGATCACCATTACAATATTGTTGTTACTGTGTACAGTAATCTCCTGGTTTTGCTCATTTTACATCAGTTTATACAGGTCTTCACATGTTTTTCTGAAACCATCCCTTTCTGTCATTTCTTATAGTACAATAGCACTCCATCACAAACATGTTCCACAACTTGTAGGCCTCCCCTCAATTTCATCATCACAAAGAAAATGCTATAAATATTTTTGTACATACAGGTCCTTTCCCTTTGGAAGCACAAACCTGTATCGATGAGTGTGCACAATTTTATAGTACTTTGGGACAGTTCACAACTCTGCTAGTGCTCCTCTCTTTCCACATCCCTTCCAGTATTTGTCATTTTCCTTTTTTGTCATTTCAGATAATTTGATGACTATGAGGCTGGTACCTCAGAGTTGTTTTAATTTGCATTTCCTAATCAATAGTGACTTAGAGAATTTTTCATATTATTATAGATAGGTGTGATTTCTTCTTCTGAACACTGCCCTTTTGTATCCTTTAATCATTTATCAATTGAAACATGGCTCTTATTTTCATAAATTTGACTCAATTCCATATATATTTGAGAAAAGAGGCCTTTATCAGAGAAACTTGCTGTCAAAATTTTTGATATTACTTCATTATCTGTTATACTTTTTATCAAAATGTAATTTCCCTGATTATCTTTTTTAATTAGATCTACTTTTGCTTTGTCCTAGATTATTATTGCTACTTCTTCCTTTTTTACTTAGCTGAAGCCTAATAGATTCTGCTCCATCTCCTTAGTTTGGCTCTGTGTGTGTCTTTTTTGTTTCAAACGTGTCTCTTGTTAACAACATATTGTGGGATTCTAATCCCTTCCCATTTTATAGGTGAGCCATTTATAATTCACAGTTGTGATTACTAACTGAGCATTTCTGTCTATCTTGTTTTCTTTTGTTTATCCTTATCTAATTTTAGCCTGCTCCTTCTGAGAAGTCTATTTTGCCTCTGACCACTGCTTCTTTTGATCTGTACACCCTTTTGCTAACCCCCATTGTCTTGTCCCCTTCTCCTCCTGTTTTCCTATTGGATGAAATAGATTTCTATACCAAACTGAATATGTATATAAAAATTCTTCTTTCTTTGAACCAGTTTTGATGAGAATGAGGTTCAAGTATCCCCCAACCCGCCATTTCTTCTTCCATTTCAAAAGCTCTTAGTTAATTCTTCTTTTATGTGAGATAATTTCCACCATTTTCTCTCTCCCTTGCTCCTTCTCCCAATGCATCCCTCTTTCTTACTACATTTTGCTTGTGATCACCCCAACATAATCAGCTCACTTCCATGCCCACTTTCTATGTAGACTCCTAACTGACTTAAATAAAGTTCACAGGCGTTGCATGTATCATATTTCTGTATAGGAACGTAAACAATTTAACTTTATTAAGTCTCTTATGATTATTCTTTCAGGCTTATCTTTTTTTATTCTCCTTTTGAGTCTTATAGTCAAAATTTCTATTTAGCTCTGGTCTTTTCATTGGGAATGTTTGAAAGTCCTCTATTTCATAAAATATTCATTTTTCCCCCTGAAGGATTATACTCAGTTTTTCTGCGTAGGTGATT
Organism: Petaurus breviceps papuanus; assembly: GCF_028583685.1. Lineage (NCBI taxonomy): Eukaryota > Metazoa > Chordata > Mammalia > Diprotodontia > Petauridae > Petaurus > Petaurus breviceps. The sequence continues at coordinate 5,698,320 of NW_027185674.1, read as the reverse complement.
CATGATTGTAATCCCAGTTCCTTTGCCTTCTACACTATCATCCTCCAAATCCTCTGCTCCTTCAATGTGGAAGCTGCTAAATCTGTGTAATCCTGCCGGTGGCAACATATTTAAATTGTATCTTTCTGGCTCTTTGCAATATTTTCTTCTTGACCTAGGAACTCAGGAATTTGGCTATAAAATTCCTGGGAGTTTTCATTTGAGATTTTTTTCAGGAGATGGTGGGTAGATTCTTTCAGTTTCTATTTTACCCTCTGGATCTAAGATTTCATGGCAGTTTTCTTGATAATTTCTTGAAACATGATGTCTAGTCTCTTTTTTTTTTCTCATGGCTTTCAGGTAGTTAAATAATCCTTGAATTATCTCTCTTTGATCTGTTTTCCAGGTCAGTAGTTTTTCTCATGAGATATTTCACATTTTTGTCTAAAGCATTCGTTTCCCCTCCCCCCCCCATTCTTTTGACTTTGTTTTACTGTTTCTTGATATCTCATGGAACCATTAGCTTCTAGTTGCCCAATTCTAATTTGTAATGGCAATATAAATTTTAAAGATCTTCCCTGCCCCTAGGCTAAAGTGCACCTGGAGCCTGGGGTGGGAGGCTTGTTTTTCAGTAGATATTTCTTGATTGGCCAGTGAGTCAATAAGGTTGTTACATTCTCTGAGCCAGGAGAAGGCTATATAAGCCCTGATGTGTAGCTTTGTTTTGGGGCTCACTTTGAGAAGTGTTCTGTGATTTGATCTGGATTCTGGGAAGCCGTTGTCCAGAGCCCCCCAGCTTTGAAAAACCCAGATGTTGATTTGGTATGGATGTAATGACTGGACAGTTTGGAAAGCTGTCTACTTGATCTGTTTCTGTCTTGATAATTCTGTCTGTATACTTTGAAGTTCGGGGTGCTGACCTTTTTCCCCTGAACGAGGTAAATGATACATATTTGACTGATTAAAGTAAGCTTGTTAACCCATTTTGAGTTGCTTTCCTTTATCAAAGCAGATCCAAGAACCTGTGCTGGCAGCCACCCTGGGGACGCTTGGAGTGCTTGCTGCTACATAATTTTTTTAAAAATTATTTTGTTTATTTACTTTAAGTTTACAACATTCAGTTCCACAATCCCTTGAGTTTCAAATTTTCTCTCCCTCTTACCTGCCCCCCCCCCCCATGGTGGCATGCAGTCAGATATAGGATCTACAAATTCCTTCACATTAAACATTAGTCAGGTTGTAAACAAGGATTATAACCAATGGAATGAACAATGGGAAAGAGGAAACAAAACAGAACAAGAAAAAGAAAGAGAGCAAGTAGTTTGCTTCAATCTTCATTCAGACTCTGTGGATATCTCTTTCTATCATAAGTCTTTTGGAGTTGTCTTATATAACTATATATACATTGCTGAGAGGAGTCCAGTCTATCAAGGTTAGTCATCACACATATGTTGTGTCTGTAATTGTGTACAAATTTTTCTGGTTCTGTTCTTCTCACTCAATGTCAGTTTCTATAAGTCTCTCCAGGTTATTATGAAGTCTGTCTGCTCCTCATTTCCTATAGCACAATAGTATTCCATTACATTCACATACCACATCTTGTTCAGCCATTTGCCATTTGATGGGCATCCCCTTGATTTCCAATTCTTTGCAACCACAAAAAGAGATGCTATAAATATTTTTGTACATACAGGTCTTCCTCCAACTTCTATGATCTCTTTGGCATACAACCCTAGAAGTGGTATTTTTGGATCAAAGGGTATGCACTTATTTATAGCCCTTTGGCCATAGTTCCAGATTGCTATCCAGAATGGTTGTATCAGTTCACAACTCTACCAACAATGCATTAGTGTTCCAATTTTTACACATCCTCTCCAGCATTTATCATTTTCCTGTTTTGTCATCTTAGCCAGCCTGACTGGTGAGATGTGGTGCCTCAGATTTGTTTTGATTTGCATTTCTCTAATAAATAGTGATTTAAAACATATTTTCATATGCTTATAGATATCCTCAATTCTAATTTTTAAGGAATTATTTTATTCAATGAGTTCCTGTACCTCTTTTTCCATTTGACTAATTTTGCTTCTTGAGGAACTCTTTTCTTCAGTAAATTTTTGTACCTTTTTTTCTATTTGTCATACTTTACTTTTTAAGTTCTTTTCCTCAGTGAACTTTTATACCTCTTTTACTATCAAGTCAATTTTATTTTTAAGGTGTTATTTTCTTTGTCTCTTTTACTAAGATATTAGTTCTCTTTTTAAAAATTTCTTACATCACTCTCATTCCTTTTCCCAGTTTTTCCTCTACCACTCTTCTTTCTTTTTTTTTTTTTAAACTCTTTCAGAAGGGTCGGCCAGGGGCTCAGCAAGTAAGAGCACTGGCTCCAGTGTCAGGATGACCTGGGGATCAAATCTGGGCTCAGATACTTAGCACCACACCCAGAGATAACTGGCCATGTAACCTTGAGCAAGTTACTTAACCCCGACTGCTTAAAAAAAAACAAAACAACTTTCAGGAATTCTTGTTGGGTTTGTGTCCAGTTAGCAGTTGTCTTTCAGGCTTTACTTGTAGCTTCCCCCCCCCCACATTGTTTTCTTCTGTGTTTTAGTCTTGTCTTTCCTGCTTGCCACAGTAAATTTTAAATGTCAAGTTTTTTTTTTGTTGTTTTTGCTCAATTTCCTGCTTATCTCTTGACTTTGAACTTTATTTTAAAATTGGGCCATGCTCACTTGGGTTGGGGAGGGAGGCACTGTCCCAAGTGTAAGACTTTTTCACACTGCTATTTTCAGAGCTAGTTCTGGAAGTGTGCAGGTTTTCACTGTTTTCAAGGTGATGTTATCTGGTGAGAGATGGTGTCCCTGCTCTCCTTGCCTGTGCTCTGTTCTTTACCTAGAAAGGACCCCTGTTCCTCTGAAACTGCAAACACTAGTGCTCCTCTTGGCCCTGGAACTGCAATCCAGTTTCCTTGCTCCCTTGTATCCACCAGCACAAGCACTGCTCTCTGCCTTGCAGCTGGGTTCTAGGGTGCCTGCTACCTTCTGACCAATCACTAGCACTACTCTCTACCTTGCAGCTGGGATCTGGGGTACCTGCTACCTTCTGACCAGTCACAAGCACTGCTCTCCACCTTGCAGCTGGGATCTAGGGTGCCTGCTACCTTCTGACCAGTCACAAGCACTGCTCTCCGCCTTGCAGCTGGGATCTAGGGTGCCTGCTACCTTCTGACCAATCACAAGCACTCCTCTAGAACTGCTTATGGGCAATAGAGATGTCAGTTAGTACCAACTACATGGAGTGTTAGCAGAGGGTCCCTGGTAGTGTCCTTCTGACCAGTAGTCTAACTCTCTTACCATCTATGGGCTGAGAATTCCCAAAGCTGCTGCTGTTGCTGTCATAACTACTCCAAGGCCCACCAATGTTGTTCCTGCTACACAAGCTCTGGGCTCACCCCTATCCCGGTGTCATAGACCTCTTCTGCCAATATCCTGAGTTATCTTAGGCTGGACAAATGTCTCATCCTGACCTTTTGTTGGCTCTGCCACCCAATTTGAGGTGTTATTTTAAAGCTGTTTGGAGAGGAAATGTTGGTAACTTTCTGCTGGTTTCCTGCCTCTACTCTGCCATCTTGGTTCCCCCTGTTGAGGTCAGGGAACCATAAAATACTGAGGTCTAGGGGTTAGGGGTGCTTGAGACCCCAAACTACCAACACGCCAGGTCCTGCTGAATGAATTTGACTCAAGTTTTCTTTCAGCCAAAGTAAAGCAAAATTTATTAAGGGGTCTCCATAATGGGTAGACTTTTAAGGAGCCTCGGTATCTGTGAGGCTTACATTGGACAAGCAGGCCAGAATCATTTGACACAGAGTGAGTCAAACTAGATAATTCTCTAGCCTCTTCATGGAGGCAAGATGGGTCCTTTATACAGTAAGGTCTTAGGAGGAATCTAGGGGTGGTCTAGAGGAGGAGTTTGGGGAGGGTCTTCAGGAGGAGTCAAATAAGGTGGACTCCAGTAATGAGAGATTAAGGATGGGAAATAGCTGGAGGCTACCTACAGACAAAGGAGGGCCAGGCTAGTTTAAGGGCAACAGATCTGGGCAAAGATATTTTGGGAGGATCAAGGGTGGGGGCTAGCTGGACGAAGGAGGGCTAGGCTAGTAACAGAGATTTGGGTCCAGCTATAAAGAAAGGCTTATGGCCTCAAATAAATGCCTCATCAAATGGGAAAATTCAAGGAGAGTTCTAGGGGGTTCCCAGAGCCTGTACCTCATCATCCCAGTCTGCTTTCATATATTTATTAAGGTCTTAGTAGAATTCTAGTAATTATGAATTTTTACAATTCAAATAAATTGAACCTTTGACTTACTTTCCCTTAATAATGGAAATATTGAACTCATTGACCTTTAGGCAGTGAGGTAAAAAAAAAATAAGTACAATAATGGTGTACAAGAGATCACCTATCAGAATAGGAACCTTTTCTGTTAACTCTGTTTGACAAGTTCCTGACTTGACTGTTGAGCATGACTCCAATCTTCCCTCCCCCAGCTGATCTGTGAGCAGGAATTTCAGCCTAGGGTAAAATCCCTGTTGAGTATTTCCCCATTCTCCCCCCCCCTCCCCGCAGCCCCCCTGATATTCCCCATCCCTTACCCCCTGCCCCTCACCGGACCTTCCCCATCTTCTCCCATTCTAGGTTCCCTGTCCCTCAGCCTAGGGTAAACTTTGCACAAGCTGGAAATTTAAATGTACATTGTCAAACTACTGATGGTAGTCTCAGCTTATGTAACCTGACTATTGGAATCACTTTAAAAACCCAGCACGTTGTCCATGCCAACTTACTGTCTGATCTGGGTATGTGACCCCGGTAGTCCCGCGGTAATAAAGTCCACTTCCAAATTTTACTCTCGGGGGATCTTTTGTCTCGCTCCTTTTGGCTCAACATGACCACTAAGTTGAGAATTATTTTAAATACTCTAGAAATAGCAAGGGATAAGTTGTGATCTGCATCCCTAGGCATATCCATATAAGCAAGACCAAAGATCTACTAGAGTATTGAAAATGGAATAGATTCTTCCCTTAATCCCTGCAGACATCAAAGGTCACAGTCAGATCAAGGTCAAACTGGCATTTTTTTAAATTAAATTTTTACCAGTCTCTTAGGAGCATTCAAAAATGTGCAAAAAAAAAAAAAAAAGCAAAGTGCTTTGACATTTTTAGCTTGACCACATCAGCACACCAGCTGTGGTTTGGATCCATAAGTGGTGTTTGATCCATAAATTTATGTGTATGCTACAAACTGACCAGATTTCTTTCCTCTTATGGACTCATAGGAAATACTCTCTGGGAGTTATTCCTTTGCCTAGGACAGATTTTTATATTGAAATAAAATCTACTGTAAATGTTTGCTAATTAATGAGGTGGTTGGCTATTTAGTTTTTCAAATGAGATGTTGTTAAGTGCCTCAGCTTTTATTAATTGTGTGGACCAAAAAAACCTCTCCACAGTAATTGAAAATTTAATTACACCAGTTTTTTTTTTTTTTTGTTTTTGTTCTTGAAAGAACTGGAGCTTATTAAACTTTAAACGTTCAAACATTTAAACATCTATTGAAATACCAATAGCTATAAACAATGTGCAGTTCTAAATACTAATTAAACAAACTTTAAATCACAATAAAGCTAAGCTGAATTTTAAGTAACTTTTATGTTTTAAGTGCTGCTCTTTGTTAACTGATGAGAAAGATTAACCACTTCACTGCTGACCACTGCTGCAGACTTGTGGGCACAGCTTGGCATTGCTGTGGTTCCTATGGAACCATGTTCTTCCTGTACCTATACCTGTACTGAGCAAGGCATACCAATTAGATTAGACAACCAATCCTGAACATTTGCACGTGCTATGGGGTCGATTCTGGTACGCTGGAAAATTACATGAAGGCTCTGGAAGATGCCTGGCCCATCCACAGAAACATATTTGCTCTTTTTTTTCTTTCCAAATGCTTATGTTTGCTTTTCTATAGTTTTTTTTTGCTTTTTTTTCTTGAAGTGGGGAATGCAGGACAATTGGGGTTAAGTGACTTGCCTAAGGTCACAGGGCTAGTAAGTGTTAAGTGTCTGGGTTCAGATTTGAACTCAGATCCTGCTGACTCCAGGGCTGGTGCTCTATTCACTGTACCACCTAGCCTCCCCTTTTCTATAGTTTTATAAAATGCTGGCATGAAATGTTACATTTGTTGCGACTTGTTCTTTGGTTCCTTTCTTATGGTCTCCCTTCCCTGTCCAAAAATGAAACACTGGGCCAAGAAAGCTATTATTTTGATTGGACAAATGATGGGGGAGGGGATGCCAATAGGTTCAGCAGGAATTATGATCTTATCTAAGACCAGAAAACCTGCAATAGCGTCTGGAAAGAATTCAAGGTCTCAGGCTTCATTGGAGTGAGAGTTGTAGAAGTTTATTGTTAGGCTTCCATGAGAAGCGGGCAAGAGTCCTGTAGGGGGCCTGCGAGTGAGAGGGGTACAGGCTTTTACCTTTAAAGGGTAGGGCTGCCATTGTCAGGGCTGACCAGACCGGAGGGGCCTCAGTGCATAGACAAAGGTCAGAGCTGACCCAGAGGAGCAGCAGGTGAATAGAGAGTTTAGATAAGATTTGGGCCAGGTCAAGGAGACAAAAGGCAAGATTATAGGAGGGTGTGGGCCAGGCCCAGAAGAAATGAAGAGATTAAGTAAGAACAAAGGGGTCACAGGGTGTTGCCTAGGTGGAGTGTGGGATGGGGAGAAGGGGCAGAGCTCAAGGATGGGAAAGGACAAATTGCAGTTACAACTGAACAGACTGGTTTTACAAGTTGGTTTCATAAATTGACCTAGACCCCAGGTACCCCATCACTGCCATAGATCCTCTGCAGAGGTGTACACACCTTGTTCGTGGTTTTCCTCCACAGTGAAATGTCAGCCTTCAATTTGTCAAAATGTTTTATATTTCGTTAGCTCTACCTTCGGAATCTTGGAGAGGTAGCAGAATACAATGGAATAGCATATTGAACTTGGAGTGAATAAGACCTGTGTCTAAATCCCTCCTTCTGATTTCTGATCAGGCACCTAACTGCTGTGAGCCTTAGTTTCCCCATTTGAAAAATGGGGAAAATAGTTATACCTGTTATGCCTATCACACAGGGTTGTTTTAAGGGTCAGAGTGCATACAAAATACTTTGTAAACCTTGGGGTGTTATATCAGCTACTATCCTCAAAGCCCATAAGGTGTAAGCAGATGTGTTGACTGCAAAGTTCTGTTGATTCTGCCTCCCCAAATATTTCTCACACCCATTCATTCTCATCTCCTAGGCATGCATGGCACATTTCCATGGGGTATGCTCCCAGAGAACTGTTTATTATTTTTTGAATACAGACCGAATGTTTTACAGTATTACAAATATGTGAATCTTGAATACTTTATCATAAAGGACATTATTTAATTCTTCAAACTAAAGAAACTAAACACTTAAATTTAATTTTCCCTAAATTAATAGCTAATTATAAAGATGAACTTTAAGAATGAGACATTAAATGCCCATTTTTTTGAGATATTAGGGAGTGATTGGGCACACAGCCTATATACGTGCCTTTGACTCTAGTACAAACCTATATGACTTTCCTATTGGACAGCTGCAATAACACCCCAACAAACTTTGCCTCTTTCCAGTTCATTATGAGTGGGAGAGGTGAAAACTTCTCAGACTATATCCTAAAATCTAGTAAGGTTTCTTGTGGGAACAGGCCTAAGTTTCAGTTTCCCCCTTCCCCCTTCTTTACTACTGCCACATCAGCATGAAGCCCTTTGGGAATCTCTCAGATTCTTCCCCTTCTTCACTTTAGCATTTGCCAAATAAGGATATGTACACTTGGATTGGCTATACCCTCTTTTCGTGCCCAGACTGTAAGCCCGCCTCCCAGCCACTGAGGGATAGTGGCAGACTTCTTTGTTCCTTGTCACTGGAGAAGATTTCACATGCAGTGTAAATCCGCCTCCCAGCCAATGGGAGCAAAGGATAGTGGTGGGAGGTGGCTTGACTGCGTTAGGGTCTAAAGCCTTGCTTTGTCTTCTGTACCATGCCTCATTCCACTGATCTGCACTGGTGGAAGGGATGCCCTCTTCTCCGGAGAACTGAATAAAAACTTCCTGTCCTTACCTGGAGACACCTCTGGCTTTTACTTTTTGGATAGGGTATTTTTGGGGTCCCCATACCCCACACAATTATTTAGTAGTCAAACTAATCTTTACAGATCTAGTTATGTTACTCTTCTGTTCCAGAAGTTTCATTGGTTCCTAAGTGCCTATAGTACTTGTCTCGCCTACACAATCTTACCTTCCAGCTTTAGTATTCCTCCATTAACTATTTTTATTCTAAACAAACTGAACAGGCTCACTTTTCTGCCTTCATGATTTTGTTCCTTACCTTTTCCTGTTAAATTTTCCTATCTTTTTTAAAAAGATTTTTTAAAATTTCCTTTGTTTTTTTTTTTTTTGCTTTTTAGAGGGCAATTGGGGTTAAGTGACTTGCTCAGGGTCACATAGCTAGTTTTTGTGTTAAGTGTGTGAGGGGAGATTTGAACTTGGGTCCTCCTGACTCCAGGACTGGTGCTCTATTCACTGCACCATCTAGCCACTCCAGAATTACCTATCTTTTTTAAAGGACAAAAGACAGTTCACATGCTACTTCCTCCATGAAGCCTTCCCTAAACCCTTTCCTTGCTCTCTATTCCCTACCCACACCATTGAAAGCATTCTGTTTTTATAATATGAACACTAGACTGTAAACTCCATGAGAGCATGAATTATATATAAACTAGCCCTACCTCCTTCCCCCTAAGCTCTGGGATCCACTCGGTACTACCATGGTTGAAAATGTTATTATAGGTAATCAGCTATTAAAATCCTCCTCTTATGAGCCCCCCTCACCTGATGGTCACTCTATTATTATGAGATTCACCAGTAATATAAATCCAATCAAATGTTTAAACAAGACACAAAGCAGGTTAAATAAGATAGGAAGTATGTGTATGATAAAGCTATGGTGAGAGAGTTGGAAGGGTGAAACTCTAGGGAAACAGGGATGGGAATTGAGTCCAGTCACTATAATCAGGTTTGATTTTTAGCTAAGGCCTACTATGAATTATTAAATTTAATTAAGTTAACTTTTATTAGCAAGTTGTTAGAGTTTAATCTCCCCACTTTGGTGAGCCCAAGCCCCATTTTCCCTTTTCTTTAAAGTTCCCCTTTTTGTAAGTAAGTTAATTCCTTATGTAGACTCATGAAAACTTACACAATAGTCCATGTCACTCTCTTAGTATATCAGTGAACTGCTTCACTCATCAGATATCTGAGCGAATGAGAAAGCTGAGATTTGGTCTAATTAAAGTCATGAGGAATACAGCTTAATTGTTACAAATTAACATACTTCCCTACGCCTGTTATATTTCCCTTTTCCTATAAATCCTATGAATATGTATTCATCTCACGAATATGTATTTTGATTAGTTCTCCTTTTTAGACAAAAAAATGCTCTGAATTTGACTATGAGGAATCAACCCTATTTATTAGCAACGGCTAGTTTTGCTAATAAATTTCTCAGTTGCTCTTGATCACAGATTTCTATCACGACAGGAATAACATAGACAGTGATAGTCTCTTTCATGCCCTAGGCAGAAGTGGGCAAGCCTAAAGCCATGTGTTTGCCAGGCTTCTGCAGAGTTGAGTTCCTGACCTATACATGTTCCTTGGTTCCTGTGCAATCCTTCCCCTTCTCCCAGCCCCTTGCCAGCCTTGATTAACAATAACAGTTTCCCACAGAATCTTCTTCGCTTTGGAGACAACCCTGGGATCTCAGGATAATGCTACTATAGATGGTGAAATTCTGATATAAATAAGAAGTGCTATAGGAGCTTAAAGTGGAAGGATATTACGTATGCCTGTCCCATACAGGAAAACACTGACAGCGAGATAAATGGGTAGAACTTAGATGAGGGAGAAGCATAATTCATTTTGTATTCCATTCTCTCTCTTTTTTAAAAAAGTATTTTATTTTACATGTAAACAACAAATTTCAACCTTTGTTTTTTTAAAAGTTTTGAGTTTCAAATTTTCTCACTGCCTTCTTCACCTCCCTCTTCTCTAATACAGTAAGCAATTTGATATAGGTGATGTATATTCAATCATGTCAAACATATTTCCTTATTAGTCATGTTGTGAAAGAAGAAACAGACCCAAAGAAGAAAACCATGAAAAAAAATAAAGTGAAAATAATATACTTCAATCTTCATTCAGATTCCATGAGTTCTTTCTCTGGGTGTAGATAGCATTTTTCATTATGAGTCCTTTGGGATTGTCTTGGATGAGAATAGCTAAGCCATTCATAGTGGATCATCCCACATTGTAGCTGTTTTACCATGTACGGCATCCCCTTAGTTCTGCTCACTTCTCTTTACATCAGTTCATTGAAGTCTTTTCAGATTTTTCTGAAATCATCTTGCTTGTCATTTCTTATACCACAATAGTATTCCATCATATTCATATACCACAACTTGTTCAGTCATTCCACAATTGATAGTCATCACCTCAATTTCCAGTTCTTTGCCACCAGAAAAAGAGCTGCTATAAATATTTTTGTACAAATAGGTCCTTCCCCCCCCCCCACTCTTTTTAATCTCTTTGGGAAATAGACCTCGTAGTAGTATTGCTAGATCAAATGTACTCCATACTCTTGTATATTATCATCAGTTAATTTTGCTTTTGCTTCCAGTTGTCTTAGAAATACAAACTGGGGGGTGGCTAGGTGTCCCAGTGAATAGATCTCAGACACTTAACACTTGCTAGCCATATGGCCTTGGGCAAGTCACTTAACCACAATTGTCCTGCCTTCCCCCTCCAAAAAGCAAAAAATAAAAAAGAAATACAAACTGGAATTTTTCTGATATTGTATTTATATTGCCTTATAAATTGAGTGAATTTAAAGAGAGGAATATTTTTAGGGAGCGTGGCACTAACATTCACATATATAAATGAGTCAGTCATAATTGTATAATCTAGTTCTCTAGATAATGACAATAACTTGATGGAGGAAGTTCATTGGGTTTTAAATGTACTCTTTGAAAGCCATAATCAGGAAAATGCTTAAAAAAAAAGTTTCCCTTTATGGAACACTGTGCTCCTGTGCATACTTGGCTAACTCTGCTGTTGTATTTAACATAATCAACATCTTTCCCAGAATTGTAAATACTTCTTCTTTTGATACCCGTAATGCTTTTGCAGATTGTTTTCAGAATCTAGAAGGATTCCTGGAGGAAAGGAAGAGAGAGTTGTACAAAAAACATTAGAACTGGTGGGTGGATACTTTGAAGCTTCTAAGTGAATATTAGATTCAGGGACTGCAAAATAGAACTATAATAAAAACATTCAAAAGGAATAGATGTATCCTTTTTAACTGTATGTTTTCAAGATGGAAAGCTTAATGTACAAATTGGAATGTATTATAGAAATTGAAATAAGCTATTGCAAGTTAATCTCCATTGCACCCGTAAAAAAGGAAATTAAAAACACTAATGCTATGTGCGTTGTATATACTGAAAATTTTCCTACAAATATCTTCTAAGTGTGAAAGTGGGAATGATATTCAATGCTTCCTTTTTCCTCTGTCTCTAGTATCATAGGATTCAATTTTGAATCTCATAATAGAAAAACTTGCTACACAATAGCCCACAAAGGAAATAAATGATGAACAAAGAATTGAAAACAGGGATAGAGGAGATGCCCAGATCAAATGCTCACTCCCAAGCTTCACCCTAGGTAGGAAAAAATTAATTGAACATATAATTGTGCCCATGTGTCCAGACACTTTCCCTCTTATACCTTTAATTGACCTCAGTTTATTAATTTTTCAGGTCACAGAAGATTTTCTTTACAAATTTGAATTTCGTTGGTATAATTCATTACAACAAACATACAATGCCTTGAGAAGTAAATATGTAAGGTTCATCAGAACTTGAAGACGTCTTTCTTTAACCAGCATATTTGGAAAGCTGAATTTTTGAGTCCAAGTAATAAAAACCGCCATGAGAAACTGATATATTTGGCGGGGAGAGATTGGCTTGTGCGTTTCCTTATCATCATCTCTTTTCTAGTTTAAGTTCTGGGTTTCCATCAAACTTGTCTAAAAGTAAAAATCACATTATTATTTCAAGGCCTAGAGGCTCCTATTACAAGCTGTTTCACAGTCTGCCATAATAGGAAAACCAGTTTTGAAATGGCCTTGTTACCAAGCTGACAGAATCCTGAATCACTGGACCAAGCAGCTCCTGTCCATGGATCGTCTCCTGGAGAGACGATAAAAGCAGTTTGGAAAGCTTTGAGGTTCCAGGGGAAAGAAGCTTATGAAGGAGGTAGGGACATTGGCAGTTCAGGCAAGGAGAATAGATAGGGCTTTCTGAAAGATTTATAAAAGCTATTTTCTTTGGGGAAAATAAACCTCATATTGTCTTCTTAAGATGAAAAGATTAAATACCCTGGAATTAGATCTCAGCCTTCTTTATTCGTGTTCTTTGTTTCATTCTGCTTAACAATGAGTCAGCAGTACAGCCTTTTCTATCATAATAATGAGATACATATGTAAGAAAAATGTCACATAATTTTAACATACCCCTAGGCACTATAAAAACGACTTGAGGGGAGATCTTCTTAAGATGGTGGAATGAATGGGGCCATTTCTCTCACACAACTGCTCTAGCAAGAAGGAAAGAACATCACCAGACTAGGTAATGATCAAGAAATCCAAGATGAAATTATAGTTAATTGGATTTTTCTAGCTCACATCTATACATGGAAGTACCAAAAAGTGTGCTGGCTCTAGGGAATAAATCCAGCCACAAAAGTCCAGTTCTTGGACTCAGGGCAGGCCTAGAACCTGCATGTAAGTACCCAGAGGGGACAGAAAAGACAAAACAGGGGAGTTTCAGGGTCTTCTGGAACTTGTAGTGTATATTTCTTTTTTTTTTTTTCCAATTTATTTACTTATTTTTGGTTTTCAACATTCTTTTCCACAAGATTTTGAATTACAAATTTTCTCCCCATCTTTCACCTATCCCCCACCCCAAGATCTTCATCCTCCCTTCTACCATTCCCTCTCTTATCCCCTCCCCTCCTACTTTCCTGTAGGGTAAGATACCCAATGGAGTATGTATGTTATTCCTTTCTTAACCCAAATTAAGGTTGATCCATCCCCTGCTCGTCCCCTCCATTATAATAGTTTTCTCTTGCCTCTTTTATATGAGATAACTTACTCTATTCTATCTCTCCCTTTCTCCTTCTCCCAATATATTCCTCTCTCACCTCTTAATTTTATTTTTTAGATATCATCCCTTCATATTCAACTGATCCTGTGCCCTCTATGTATACATGTACACACATATACACACTCACATATTCTCTTCCCAATTTTTCCTCCACTTCTCTTACTTGATTTTCATCATCCTTCTTGAGCTCCTCCATGGCCTCTGACCAGTTCATATTTTTCTTGGAAGCTTTTGATGCAGGAGTTTTGACTTTGTTGTTTTCTTCTGGTTCCCATGTTTTGATCCTTTTTGTCCCCCCCAAAAAGATTCTATGGTCTGATTGTGCTTTCTCTGTTTGCTCATCTTGCCAGCCAATGGCTTGACTTTTGAGCTCTTTGCCATGGTAGAACTCTGCTTCTAGGGTAGAGAGAGCTCTCCCAAATTTCTGGGGTTTTCACAGTTGTTATCAGAGCTGTTGTCAGAGCTATGAGGAGAGTGTCCTCTCTACAGCCACCACAAGCTCTGGCACACTGGCGTTTTTCACCCCAGGACCACTACTCAAGACTGTGACCCAGATCCAAGCAGGCCAGAGCAAGAGCGATTACCCTCTGAATGGTCTCTTGGTCCCCCTACTATCTGCAGGCCAGGAGCTCAGGAGGCAGCCACCTCTTGCCCTGGGGGCAGGGTCTAGACCATGCTCTTCTCTCACCCAGTTCCAACAAAGTTCCCCACTGACCTTTTACTTTCTCTTTGGTGTTTATGGGTTGAGAAGCCTGGAAACTCCCACAGCTGCTGGTGATTCCCTTTCCTGAAGTCTGCTCTAGTCTGTCTGGGCTGTGAGTCTGGGCCAGCACAGCTCACGTGGGTCTGTGCTTGGCTCCCAACCCAGTGTGATAGAACCTTTCCGTCGGCCTGCTGGGCTGCCTTCAGCAGGAGATTTGTTTCTTTCTGTTACTTTGTGGGTTCTGTAGTTCTAAAATTTGTTTAGAGTCATTTTTTTACAGGTATTGCAGGTGGTTGGAGTGGGAGCTCAAGCAAGTTCCTGCTTTTACTCTGCCACCTTAGGTCCACCTCCCCAGTGTGTATCTGTGATGCTGCATATCCAGGCTTGTGAAGCTGGGACCAAAAAGGCAATAATTATTCTGTTCTTTGGATCAACCTGCTGTAGCATAGATTTCTGGCCTGAGCAACCCCTGAGGCCCTTGAAGAACACAGTGTTCACAACCTGGAGGAAGGAGTTAGAGTATGCCTGCTAATACAGATAAGGACCCAACAGGCCTCTGCCATGCCTTCTAGAAGTATACAGAGAAGTCTGATGCAAAGTCCCAATTCAGGAAGAAAGGATGGAAAAACTGAGTAAATAAAGGAAAACATAAATGATGAAGAAATTTTATGGAGCTAGGGATACCCAAGACACAAACGTAGAAGAGAATAATTCTATAATATCTGTAATCATAATAGTATATTTCTATAGTGCTTACTCTGTCCCCTATATTGTGGAAGTGCTTTGAATTGATCTCATTTGATCCTCATAATAACTGTGGGAGGTAGTGCTATTATTATCTCCGTTTAACAGATGAGGAAACTGAGGCCAAAAAAAAAAGGCTCTTAGTGACTTGTCAAAGGTCACATAGCTAATAAATATATGAGGCCAGATTACTGTCTTCCTGACTCCAGGCTCAGTACTCTGTCCACTGTATCCCCAAGCAGCCTCAGAAAGGAGAGACTTAAAAATAAAGAGTTGCCACAAGCTCTATGGCCTTTTTTGAAAAAAAAAAAAAAAATAGAGCAATAGTTAAAAATAATATTATAAATATAAAATCTGTGGGGATAAAATGAGAAAGGAAATTAGAGTTTTGGAGTCAGGGTTCTTTATCTCATTTGTGGCATAGACCCCTATAGCAATTTGATGAAGTTCAGGGACCCTTTCTCAAAAAAATGTTTTTAAATGCATAAAATATACAAAGTTACAAAGGATACTTAATTATATGTTGAAATGTGATTATCAAAACCTTGGGGGGAAAACCTCACATGGTTAGAATTCCTAGGTTAAGAATCCCTACTATAGAGGAAGGAATTAGAAGTAGAATGAACAGCTTAGTTTAGAAGGTAATAAACGTTAGCCAAGTAATGGACTCCTTGAAAATTAGATTGGATCAAACAGAAATTAATGGCTTTGCTGGATGACAAGAAACATAGAACAAATGGGAAAGACTGAAAAAATAGAAGAGAATGTGAGGTTTCTCTTATCTAGAAGTAATGACCTGGAAAACAAATCTAGAAACGGTAATTTAAGAGTTACCAAATAGCTTGAAAACTATGACTGAAGCAAAAAAGCCAACATCTCCTATTTTAAGAAATCATAAATGAAAGCTGTGTAGCTTTTTAGTAACAGCAGGCAAAGTAACTTCCTAAAAGAAAATCTAGAATGAAAACTTCCAGGAATGTCATAGTCACGACCTACAGCTTTCAGGTCAAAGAAAAAAGATTTGGTGGTAGAAGTCAAAAGATAAAAGTTTATAACTGGGTATAATTTTCCAAGCAGGGGAGGAATAGACCTCTAATACAATAGAGGCCCTCCAAGCTTTTCTGGTGAAGCTGAGCAGTTACTTTGAAGTGCAAGCAGAGGAGGCCATAGAGACAAAAAAGAGGAAATATGTTTGAGCCTTTGGAAGGAATAATGAAATGTTTGCATTCTAACAGTAGGAGAAGAAACTAGGGTCCCTCAGAACTTTAACTTCTTCAAGGGTCATAGAGGGAGCCTGGGACTGCTTTTTTTGTTTGTTTTATGATCTGAGGAAAAGAAAAAGCAGGGAAGGAAATGGAATAAACTAGAGAAGAGAGAAGGAAGGGATGACCCTTAATAATTCATATACTAGGAGTGTGTGTAAAGATTGTACAAACACGGTGGAGGTGGGGATGTGGGGGGACAAGTAGGTTAAACAGGGACCTCACTTTGGTCTGGAGCAGATGGAGGATTGGACACACGGACACACAAAGAGATTGGTGTCGAAACACAGCAGACTCAATAGGGAAATGGGCAGAAACATTAAGGAGGAAAGGTAGATTTAGGAAGGGATCGGTCAAACTCCAACTGTGGAGGGTGTCTTATGAGAGGGGCAGTAAAAGGAAGGAAGCTGTGAGTGACGACTGGACAAGGGGAAGAGAATTGAGCAATGGAGCTGAAGCAATTTCATATGTGTGTGTGTATGTACATGTGCACACACCGTGCATGTATACATGTACATATATACAGTCATGTGTATGTGTAGTGGTGAGCACATTCCTTTCCTTTCACCACTTTTTGAGAGGGATGTAGGGAGATGAGAAATACAGAGAGGAAAAAAGCGTAAGAGGACAGGCTATAGGAAGATTCCTTATAACCATGAATGGAATGAAATGCCTCATAAAAGAGAAGGCAGCAGAATGAGTTAGGAAAAAAAGAATCTTGACAATATGTCATTTATAAGAAACATTCTTGAAACAGAACGATTCAGTTTAAATTAAGTTGTGGAGTAACATCTATTATGCTTCACCTGAACTCAGAAAAGCAGGAACAGCAACTGTCATCTCAGACAAGGCAATAGTTTAAAAAAATTCACTTAAAAAACAAACAAACAGAAAAAAATTCACTTGATAAAAAGAGATAAACAGAGAAAATGTATTCTGCTTAAAGGTACCACAGACAGTTATTTAATACTAATACTTATATATACATTTTTATACATATATACCCACACATCTATACATACACACACACACTATATATATATATATATATACACACACACATACATACACATATATATGCCACCAAGTGGCATAACATTAAAATATTCAAAGGAAAAGTTAATTGATATATATGAAGAAATAGAAAGTGAAACTGTAATAGTTGAGGATAACAATGCACCCCTCTTAGACCCAGACAAATGCAATAAAAGGTAAACAAGAAAAGTTTAAACCTGAGTAAACTTTTAGAAAAGTTATTTATAACAAAGCAATGATTGAATGGAAATAGAAACGGGGATACATATTTCTCAGATTTGCATGGCATCTTTATGAAATTAAATTGTGCATTAGGACATAAAGATCTCACAAATGTAGAGAAGCAGAAATATTAAATACATCTTTTACTGACCTCAATGAAAGTAAATTATATTCAATTATTTTATTATATTCATTTCTTTGAAGAAATGATTAAGTAATAGTCAAAGATTCAATAACTTAATCCTTGATAATTGGTGGGTCAAAGACAAATCAAAGAAAGATAATTTTTTCTTTTTTGGGGGGGAAGGCAATTGGGGTTAAGTGACTTGCCCAAGGTCACACGGCTAGTTTTTGTGTTAAGTGTCTGAGGCCGTATTTGAACTCAGGTCCTCCTGACTCCAGGGCCAGTGCTCTATTCACTACACCACTTAGCTGCCCCTGAAAGATAATTTTTAAAAGAAAATGACTATAGTGAAACAGCATACCCAAATTCTTGAGATGCAGGCTAAATAATCCAGAGGGAAAAATATATATCTCTAAACACTTTATTAATCTGTGAGAGAGAATAAACAATTTAATGAACTGGACGTGTAATTCTTTTTATAAAGACTAGAAAAACCAACAGATTTTTTAAAACCCCAACTAAACATCAAAATAGAAATTCTGAAAAGTCAAGAATAGGTTAATAAAATTGAAAGTAAAATAATGATCATTCAAATTAGGAACTAACTTTGGGGAAAAATAGATACATCATTAAGTTATTTTTTTAAAAAGAAAGCATAAGCAAAAAAAACCCAAATTATTGGTATCAAAAATGAAAAAGGAGATTTCAAAACAAATGAAAATTATTAGAAACTCTTTTGCCCAATTAGGTGCCAAATATCTAACAACTTAAATGGATAAATATTTGCAAAAATTTAAAATACCCACATTCCTCTTGTAGCCTCAGCCCATTATTCTACCCAGTTAGGGTCATTTTGGAGGCTAATTCTATTATATTTCCTAGCTTCATGATGTACCCTTAGTGTGAACAGAACAAGAAGTAGAGAATTTAAATAACCCAGTCTCAGAAAAAGAAATTTAACAAGCCATAAATTAACTCCGAAAGAAAAATCCTCAGCACTAGTTGGATTTGCAGGTGCATTCTAGCAAATATTCAGAGACCAGCACCAGTATTATATAAGCTAACTGCAAAAATAGGGAAAGAAGACATCCTATCAAATTTCTTATATGATGCAGATATGGTCTGATACTAGGAGAGACAAAACAGAAATAAAACTATAAGCCAATGTTCCTAATGAATATCAACACAAAAATTTTAGATAAAATATTAGCAAAAAAGTTACAGCAGTATATCAAAATGACTGTATGAAATAGTGGACCAGGTTGGATTTATACCAGGAATGCAAAGTTGGTTTAATATTAGGGAAACTATAAATATAATAGACCACATTAATACCCAGAAGAAAAAGCACACGATTATAACATTCAGAAAAAATGTTTGCAAAAATACAATATATATTTCTTTTGAAAACCCTAAAAAAGGAATAAATGGAACTTTCCTTGATGTGGCAAATATTTATCTAAAACCAAAATCCAGTATTATATATAATGGAGATAAATTAGAGCCCTTTCCACTAAAATCAATCATTTCTTCAAAATGACAAGATATAAAATAAATTCCCACAAATCATCAGCTTTTCTGTATATTACAAACAAAGCCCAAAAGGAAGACAGAGAAATTCCACTCTATAAAATAGCTAATTTCTTTTTTGTTTTTTGGAGGGGGGAGGGCAGGGCAATTGGGGTTAAGTGACTTGCCCAAGGTCAAACAGCTAGTAAGTGTTAAATGTCCGAGTTCAGATTTGAGCTCAGGTCCTCCTGATTCCAGGGCTGGTGCTTTATTCACTGAGTCACCTACTGTATCAGCAATGCCATATTCACAATGCCTATAGAGATTACAAATATGCTGATATAATTATCCATCACAAAATATGTCAGGTTTGCCATTTGGGGAAATAAACTAGAAAATTTATTAAGATACCAAAAGACTGAGTCCCAAAACCAGAAAGTGAAAGCCATCAGAGTAGTTATGACATTGGCACAGGTAGATAAAGTAGAAAGCACCCACATTCTCAAGCCTTTAAAACAGAACAGGCTACCTCAGGCAAAGGTCCTCCTCTCCCCACTCACAGCAACCACCCAGCGTCCTGGAAGAGCACTCCCAGCAGCTCCGGCCCCTGGCAGTCCTCAGCAGGAGTCCTAACTCAAAAAAAAAAAAAAAAGGCAACTGCCACCAACTGCCAACCACAGGACCGTTAGCTCGGCTTTTTTTTTTTTTTTTTCTCTGCTATGTCAGCACGTCCATGGGGCATGGGAGATCTTTAAATCCCATAACCCTTACACCTACCCACCCCTAAAATAGCTAATTTCTAAAAGAATTTCTAAAATAGCAGTTTAACTAACAAGACATGAACAGTAGCTATATTAATACAATCACAGAACATTTTTTTTTTTACAGAAATCATGTTAAAGATTGCTCTTAGTTGGAAAGTAACAAGATAATGGCAAAAATGGAAAGGGAAATGGATTACAGAAAATAAATGGCAATACTACCTAAATTAATTTACTTATTTGGTACCATACCAATGTATCTATCAAAGGATTATTTATAGAGCTAGGAAAAAAATAATTAATCTGCAGGAACAAAATGTTAAGAATCTTATGGAAAAGAATGAAGAAAGTGGAATGATATGCCTAACAATATCAGTTTTCAAACTGTACTACAAAGAAGCAATTAAAAGTTGATTGGGGGACATTTTAGGTATACAGCATAAAGAAACATCATGATCATAGTAGCAAGGTGTTTGATAAAACCCAAAGACTCCAAAGATTGAGCCAAAAATACACCACTTGGTAAAAACCACTAGGAAAGTTCTGGCAGAAATCTCTCACTTCATATGCCAAAATGAACCCCAAAAAGACATGTTACTTAGATATGAAATGTCATATTATACACAACTTAGAGAAGCAAAACTAGGAATAGAAGAAGTATTCATGACCAATTTTGCATAGACCAAATCCATATAGTTCAAATTAGGAGGGAAATGGTTAATTTGGGAAAAAAAAATCTTTGCAACAAATTTCTCTGATATATAAGATACATGAGAATCTGAGTCATATATAGCTTCTGACTGCCTCAATTTCCTCAACTCTAAAATGGGGAATCATAGCACCTATTTTACAGGGTTGTTGTGAGATAATATTTCTTTTTTTTTTTTTTGGAGGGGGGGAAGGTAGGGCAATTGGGATTAAGTGATTTGCCCAAGGTCACACTGCTAGTTTTGTGTTAAGTGTCTGAGGCTGGATTTGAACTCAGGTCCTTCTGACTCCAGGGCCAGTGCTCTATTCACTGTACCACCTAGCTACCTGTGAGATAATATTTCTAAAGTGCATAGCATAGTACCTCACATATAGTAAGTGCCTAATAAATGCTTCTTCCCTTCCTCCCCTTCTGCCATTATTCTAAATTACTTTCCAGAATAGTTGGACCGATTTACAACTCTACTAATGTTGGTTGTAGAGTGTACATGTCTTTCCATCACCTCTCCAACATTAACTTTTACTACTTTTGTTAATTTATTGAGTGTATTTTACTCTTGTGATTTGGAGCAGTCTTTGATGTGTTTGTTAATAGTTTGCAATCCTTATTTTGAAAAGTGTTTATATACTTCGAGGACTTATCCATTGGGGAAATCACTCTTGGTCTTAGTTATTTGTATTAGTTCCCTAAATCACTGTTGTTATTGACTTGTTTCAGTCACATCCAACTCTTTGTGACCCGATTTTGTGGTTTTCTTGGCAAAGATACTGGAGTGGTTTGCCATTTCCTTCTCCACCTTATTTTACAGATGAGGAACTGAGGCAAACAGGGTTAAATTTAAGTGACTTTCCCAGAGTCACACAGCTAGTAAGGGTCTGAGGTCAGATTTGAACTCATGAAGATGAGTTTTCCTGATTCCAAGCCCAGTGCTCTATCCACTGTGCCACCTAGCTCTCCTGTCCCTAAATCACCAATCCTATCAAATTTCCTCTTGTTAGCCTCTACCTGGAAACAAAGTAGAAACCCAGTGATCGGAAATTACTGAACAAATTGTAGTATATAAATTAATAGCATATTATTGTACCAGAAGAAAAAATAGATATGAGAAATGTGGAAAGATGTATAAAACAAAGGCATAGAATCAGTAAAATAATATAGACAATTGATATCATGTAGATGAAAATAACATTTAAACTCAAATTAGGTACATGACCAATTTTGGTCCCAGATAATAGATGAGGAAATACAACTCCATCCTCTTGGTTGAAAACTGAGGGACTGTGGGTATAGAATGTTGCATACCCTATTAGATGAGATTGTGATATCAATCATTTTTGCTCTTAACTGTTTTTCTTTGTTACTTCTGCTTAATACTATCAGGAAATTATGGGTGGTGTAAAAACTAAAAGGCATAAATAAAATCTCAAAGTCTCCCGGGTAAATGGAGGAATTTAAAAACAATAACCATTTGTTGCTTCATATTAGCCAAAAGCTAATTATTAGGTAACCATAGCTGTAAAGCAAATTAAAAAGCAGTTTTAGTGTAGTCTGAGTGGGGAGGGACCAATATGCTGGAATGGAAGCAACGCTGAACTGGGAATAAGAAGATATAAATTGTAGTTCTAGCACAACTACTGATTAGCTTTGTGACCTTGGGCAAGTCATCACTTGACATATTTCTATATCAGTTTCCTTTGATTAATTTTTTTTCCAACAAGTTACTTATTGAGTCATCCCACTCAGTAAAGCAAGTCCATGTACTAGGTGTGGTGGGTGTTTTAAAGATAGGGATAATATGTTTGAGGAGATTATAATCTAGATAGTGAGGTGGACCATGTATATAAATAACTGTAACACCAGACAGAAGGTATGAAGTTCCAGAAGATAGGTGTGAGAAAAAAGAGATTGCTAATGTCTAGTAACATCAGGAGAGACTTCATGGAGGCTGTGACATCAGAGTTGAACCTTGAAAGGTAGATTGTATTTTTATAGGTAGAGCCAAGGGTGGGAGGAGTTGGTCATTTAGTAACAGGCTATCAAATTCATCTCTTTCCTCCTGATTCTTCCTCTTCAATTCTTGGTCATGAAAAAAAAAAGAATTATGGACTAGATTCTGTAAAGGACATGGTCTTTCCTGATGGTATAAGAAGAATTGAAGTTGTAAATGATTTAAGAAACTGTCCTCAAATTACTGGAATGATTTCATGAAAGAGTGTTTTCTTTATATCACACTAGATGGCACTATAAGTGAAGCAAATAAAAATTTCAAGGCATTAAGTGATAAGAATTTTATGGCAAATGCTAATTCATTCAATTTACAGTTCCTTTCTAGTTTATATGAATAAGGAATTCCTACAGTCTAGATGAGGGGTGGAGACTCAAGGCCACATGTGGCCCCTAGGCCTGTCAGTCCATCCAGCCTTTGACTGGTGCATCCCTTTGACTGAATCCAAACCTCACAGGGCAAATCCTTTTATTAAGGGCTAACTTAAATGAAGCTAATTCCTCTTCTGGAAGACAGCCATTTAAATATAACTATGTCCCCCATTAGTCTTCTCTTTTCCAGGTTAACCACTCCTAGTTCTGTGAATGATTTCTCTTAGAATTGCATTTCTCATTGTGTGTTCATCATTCTTGTCTGAAGGAGCTCAGATTGAAAGTTGGTGCCCATGGATGGGTTATGGTGTACAGGGAGAGAAAATATCCACATCTATGAGAGAATAGATCCGCTTAAATTTAGTGGTTGCCAGTTTAACAAATGCTTTATTGAGTCCTATTGTTTTCAAGGCATTTTGTTAGGCATTTAGGGGATACAAAGATAAATAAAGTTCCTGTGCCCTTGGAACTTGAAGTCTGTAAAGAATGATGTCACCATCTATAATAAGATCAGTTAAAACTGGGTGATTGATTTACATATCCCATTGTATTTATATTGCTCTGATACATTATTTCTCTGAGAAATTGCTCAGTCATAGACCTGGAAGATGAAAAAGACACAATCCCTGCTCTCAAGTAGCTTATGGTTTAATGGAAAAGATAAGACCAACATATAGGAAGCAACCTTTCAAATATACCATAGATGGTTTATACATGTATAATTGAAAGCTAGGTATCCCATGGTACTAGTTGAAAGAAGAAGGAAATCGATGAGGATTGGAATAGTAAGGAAATGTTTGCTGAATAAATGAAATCCAAACACTTCTGTTGATGTTGTGTGGTGTATGTGTACATTTTAAGTAACCACCTAAGATAACTTTATGGAACAAGGATTTAAATGAGTGGTTGTAGGCTGGATGGACTTGTCAGAAATCACTTAGTTGGACAGTGCTATAAGCATTCATTACAAGTGGTGTGTGTGTGTGTGTGTGTGTGTGTGTGTGTGTGTGTGTGCGCGTATTAATTTTCCAAAGATATCTCAGAAACTTTTTTTTTTGAGGGAGAAGGCAAGTCAGTTGGGGTTAAATGACATGCCCAAGTTCAC
>NW_027185674.1:5644644-5674356 GCF_028583685.1 Petaurus breviceps papuanus | reverse complement strand
ATATATATATATATATATATATATATATATATATATATATAGTGGCCTCCTATAAAATAGTGTATTAACTAGTCCATTGAAGTTCCATAGTCAGTAGTTTCTTGGAATTAAGTTAATTGCCAGTAAAAAAAAAATAGCAAAGAAAAAATACTCCAACATTTAGAGATTCTTAATTGTAAGGAACTTTTGTTTTTGTACTTATAGTACTTAGCACAGTATCTAGCACACAGTAGTCAATAAATGCTTATTGAATAATTGATTACTTCTCTGAGACAGATAAACCAAAGTCCAGGATAGGTATATAGAATTCTTAGTCTAAGGATCACCTGGGAAAATGCTCAGCCTAGCTTAAAGAGTACTCACCTCACAATACCAGATAAGTCAGGGAGGACTGAGTTCAAATGCAGCCTCAGGTACTTGATACTTGCTAGCTGTATGCCCCCAGGCAAGTCACTCAACCCTAATTGCCTCCCAACACCCCCCCCCCCAAAAGCCACTAGATGCTCTCTCAACACTGCTTGTATTCTATCCCATATTTACTGTAGGAATAGTTTTCCAATATCAGGTGGGCAGTATATTTGTTTTTACTATGAGGCTATCTACCTTTATATAATGTAAGCAAGCACTTTGAGGACAAGGAATGCCGCCTTCACTTTTAGTTTTGTATCCCTAGGGCCTAGCACAGTGTTACATAGCAGAAACCTAATAAATGCTCCTTGATATTTATATTATGATAAATGTCAATATATCATATATATATAAAATATGTAGATATATGATGATAGATAGATAGATAGATAGTAATGTTTGGGTCATTTACTTTTGGAATTCAAAGATAAGACCATTAATTACTTTTGTTATCAGAAAATGAAATGAGTTAATGAACTGAGACAAATTGGCACAAGTGGGGTTTCTGAAATGGAAAATAACAAGGGGTGCCCCCCCAGTCTAAAAGTGAAAAGCAGTATTTTATCTACGTAACCCCTGATGATGGCATCCACAGATGAGGAGGGATGGGGTATCATATCTGCCACAGCTCTGGAAAAAGAATAAATTTAAATGAACTACAGAGGAAGTGGGATCAGTATCATAATAGGCAGGTGGGAGCCAGATGCACCTAAGGTAATTTTGAAAGAACACCTTGGAGGAGGAGTGCCAGAAATGGTCCTAAGGGAGCACAGAGTGCCTTAAACCCTGCTCATCATGGAAGGTGCAATGCAAAAAAGCTAACTCACAGCCATGCCAAATATCTCTATTCAAAAGGTTGAGTCTTAATTGGAAAGGACCTTAAGTAGCTCTTGTAGCAGCAAGCACCCCAGTGTCCCCAGGGTGGCTGCCAACACAGGTTCTTAGATCTGCTTTTCTAAAGGAAAGTAACCCAAAATGGGTTAACAATCTTGCTTTAATCAATCAAATATATCATTTACCTTGTTTAGGGGAAAAAGTCAGCACCCCAAACTTCAGAGTATACAGACAGAAACATTTCAAGCAGACAGGCCTCCAACTGTCTTACTGTTACATCCATACCAAATCACAGTTACCAGAGAGGGAAGCATCAACATCTGGGTTTTTCAAAGCTGGGGGGCTCTCAATGGCTGCCCAGAGTCTCATCTGGTCAAATCACACAATGCTTCTCAAAGTGAGCCCCAAAGCAAAACCTCACATCAGGGATTATATAGCCTTCTCCAGGCTCAGAGAACATAGGTAACAACTCTCTTGACCCACTGCCCAGTCACAAAGTATCTCTTGAAAAACAAGCCTCTCACCGCACTTAAGCCTAGGGGCAGGGAAGATCTTAAAGATTTACATTTCCATTACAATCCTGAGAAATGGAATCTGAGAGTACTTGAAGTGGCCAAGTGAGTTGGTTTGATTCCTGTTGCTATGCCACTTCCGGATACCTATCCTATCACCTGAGTTCAAATGCAAATGGGACCAGGCACCCTGCTAGTAAAAAAAAAAAAGTCAAAAGTATACTTCCAATGAGATCTTCGAGGAAGAAATCAATAAATAGTCACCAGAGTTCTTGTAGATCTATATCAAGCCGAAAGCTGACAGGAAGTAGAGGAGGGGGGCACAAAAGCCCACCAGCTGGCCCCATCCTCCGACCCTGGCCTGTAGCTTGTTTGTAGCCTATATGAGAAGAACCCAGAGAGAGGACGACTGCAGATCCAGGGTGAGGAAAAGAATGCTCCCTTTGACCTCCCCTCACTAGGAGCTGAAGATAGTTCCTTTCATTGTAGTACACTGGGAGCCTATGAGAATGCCCCAGTCCCCTGCATCTACTTTGGGATTTAGATCCTTTCACAGAAGAGGAAGATTAAAGGCAACAATATCAAATGTAATAAACGTTTGTTGCAGGCTTATTTTAACTCAAGGCTTCTTGTAAAAGGGAGAATTTTAGCTGGAACCTGAAGGAAGCCAGAAAGGTCTGGAGACAGAGATACAGAGAATTCCTTGTGTTGGAGACAGCTAGTCAAAATGATCAAAGTTGGGAGGCGGAGTGTCTGGTGCGAGGAGGAGGCCAGTGTCACTGGGACACACAATATGTGGTAGGGAGTAAGGTGTAAGAAGATTGGAATGGTGGGAGGGGGCCAGGTTATGAAGGGCTTTGAATGCCGAATGGAGGATTTAACATTTGATCCTGGAGGTAATAGGGAGCCACTGTAGTTTATTGAAGAGGGGAAAGCATGGTCAAATTAATTTATCAGCTGAGTGGAGAATGGACTGCAGGAGGGGAGACTTATGGTAGGCAGACCAACCAGTAGGCTGTTGCAGTAGTCCAGGTGTGAGGTGATGAAGGTGTGGACCAGGAGGGCGGCAACATCAGAGAAAAGGGAGGAGATAAGTGCAAGAGATGCTATGACGGTAAAATTGACAGAATTTGATTGGATATGGGGGTGAGAGAGAATGCAGAGTCAAGGATGCTACCTAGGTTATGCAGCTGGGGACTGGGGGGATGATGGTGCCCTCACCCATAATAGGAAAGAGTCTTTTCTTCCAAACCCACCCCTCTTCCTAATTTCCCTATTACTGTAGACAGTACGGTTCTCCTTCCATTTATCTGGAGTCAGACTTCTGTTCTGCGGCAGGCCTCTCCCATAGCATTTTTTTTTTTTTGCCATGGGATTTTCCTGCTAGCTATACAAGACTTGTTCTCTTCCATCTTATGACAGCAGAGAAAGTATTGAAAGTATGCCCACAGGGTATGGGGCCTAGAGCCAGAGGCCAGAATTGTACTAACACCATACTGTGTTTCTGTTAGGAATAACAGTGGGGAAGGAACGTTACGTTAAGCTATTAATTTCACGTGCTATATATTTTCACAATTTTATTTTCAATTTGACTGGGACCTGGTGCACCAATTTATCAATGTTAGCTACCAGTCAGATGCACTTAAGGTATTTTTTGTTATTAAATGTGCCTGTTGCATTCCTGATGATCTGTTTTTCAACACAAAATGCCCTGAGACAAAATTTGGAGGCCTGCAGAATGAACTGCAGACTCCTCTTAATAAGACTACCTGGGTTGGAGACTGTGGGCAAGCGGTTTTACATTGTGGGAGAGAAAGTAATATCTCTAGGCCCTTTGAATTGACTGTAAGATCACCCTCCATCAGGTAGGGTAGGAGAAGATAATATCGGTGTGTCATTGTCATCTTTGAAGTACCTTGTTATAGAAGAGATGGGCAAAGCAGGAGGAAGGCGATCTGGGGGATGGTTCAGATACCCATTGAGTATACATAAGGATGAGGAATGTGAAGGACGTCAAGGCCTCTAGTCATCAAATGCTGTTAAAATGTTTAGCTATGAAGCGTGTAAAATATCTAGGGCTAATATTTGTTGAGTCTCTTTTGAGTTGTGGCCAACTCTTTGTGACCCCATGTGGTGTTTTCTTGGCAAAGATACTGGAGTGATTTGCCATTTCCTTTTCCAGCTCATTTTATAGATGAGGAAACTGAGGCCAACAGGGTTAAGATGACTTTCCTATGGTCACGCAGCTAGTAAGTGTCTGCGGCTGGATTTGAACTCAGGGAAATGAGTCTTCCTGACTTCAAACCCAGCACTCTGTGTTCTATGGCTCCATCTAGCTGCCCAGCTGGACTGATGATATGCATAGTACTTTTTCCCCATCTGTAAAATGAAGAGGTTGGACAAGGACTAAATGGTTTCTGAGGCCCCTCTTGCTCTAGGTCTCTAATCCTGAGCTGCATTGATAATGCAATGCCTTCATAATGATTATGATTCTTTATTGTGTTGGATGTGTGTGTGTGTGTGTGTGTGTGTGTGTGTGAAGTGAAACAACTAACTGGACCTGCAATTCACTCAATAGTACAGGAGATATACTATATTCTATTAGATTATATTCCATATTCCTTATAGAATGTGTCTATATTCTGCTGCTGCAATTCTTGTAACATTCAAGGTAATTTCTTAGGCTACTATAGGAATTTTGCCCAGGCACACCAGCCCTTCCCCAAGGTGATTGGCTGGGACCTACCACCAAGATCTGCACCAGTTTACTGATTAGTATTGCTCTGGGGATGATATTTTACAGGCTCAGCCTGAGCAACATCAACACATGGGTCAGCCTCAGAGTTTGAAAGGGCCAGTCATTTGTTTCCACAGCTTCTTGAAGGACTATGAAAAAGCCCAGCTCCGCATCAGCCTGATGAAACCGGTCAGCCGGCACTCCCTGCCCTGTGATACCAGCTGGTTTTTGGACATTTCAGACTGGTTAGAGGCAGGGTTGTAGCAGCAAGCACCCCGGTGTCCCTAGGGTGGCTGCTCACACAGGTTCTTGGATCTGCTTTGATAGAGGAAAGCAACTCAAAATGGGTTAACAAGCTTACTTTAATCAGTCAAATATGTATCATTTACCTAGTTCAGGGGAAAAAGGTCAGCACCCCCAGCTTCAGAATATACAGACTGAATTATCAAGACAGAGAAACAGATCAAGTAGACAGATTTTCAAACTGTCCAACCATTACATCCATACCAAATCAACATCTGGGTTTCAAAGCCGGGGGGCTCTGGACAACTGCTTTCCAGAGTTCCATCTGATCAAATTACAGAACATTTCTCAAAGTGAGCCCCTAAAACAAAGCTACACATCAGGGCTTATATAGCCTTCTCCTGGCTCAGAGAATGTAACAACCTTCTGGACCTACTGGCCAATCAAGAAGTATCTACGGAAAAACAAGCCTCCCACCCCAGGCTCCAGGTGCACTTTAGCCTAGGGGCAGGGAAGATCTTTAAATTTACATTCCCATTACAAGGGCCCCAAAAGGAACTCACTTAGCCCCCTAATGCTACTTACCCCTTTTTCTTTTTCTATTTTGAGGGGGGAAGGCAAAGCAGTTGGGATTAAGTGATTTGCCCAAGATCATACCGCTAGTAAGTGTGTCAAGGCTGGATTTGAACTCAGTTCCTCCTGACTTCCAGGTCAGTGCTCTATTCACCACACCACCTAGCTGCCCCTCTTAACCCTTTTTCTAAATTTCATTTTTGTTGAGGGCAATACAATCCTCCAGTCATTTCAGTGGTTAGCCTTGGTAATCCCCCTTGAGTACTCACCTTCTCTCACCCCAGGTATCTTGCCACAGCATCTCTCACCCTTATGCCTCCCTTTACATTCACACAGCCACCACCCTCATTCAGTGTCCCATCACCTGAACTATTGCCACAGCCTTCTAACTGATCTCTCTGTCTCCACTCTCTTCCCATTTGAAATCTGTCCTCCACACAGCTACCAATGTGATTTTCCTAAATCTTGTCTGGTCTTGGCAAACTCCAATGGCTTTTAGTCATCTCCAGGATAAAATAAAAACTCTTCTGTTTACCATTTGGAACCTTGTTACAACGTGGCCCCAGTGTAACTTTTCCGGCTTTGTTACACATTATTTCCTTTCTCACATTCTGCAGTCTGCTGGCCTTCTTGCTGGTCCTCATATACAATGCTCCTCTCTACCTTTGCACTGACTGTCCCCTGTGCCTGGAATGTACTCTCTCCTTACCTCTCTACCTCTTGAAATATCTTGTTTGTTGGTTTTTTTTTTTCCTATTCTCAGCTCATGTGCTACCTGAGGCCTTTCCTGTACCACAGTCCCAGCCACTGTTAATGTATTTCTCCTCCAAATTTGCTTGAATCAATTTTGTTTATACCTATGTGATGGGGTGAGGGAAAGAACTGCCTAGTGTGAGCCCAGTCCTTAACACTTGCAGAGATAGTAGAAGTAGGCAGAGAGCATGTGTGGACAATCTCTGCCTGCCTCTGACCTAAGGAGGGGCCTCACTACCTTTGTCCTTTAAGTTGGAGCTCACTTTCCCAGGGACTTTATGTGTGAAGGGACAGAGTATGACCCCAGTTTGGGGCACAGTGTTTTGTACCAACCTTTTGTACTGTACTTTTTTTTTTTTTTTAGCAAATAACCTTTCTAAAAGCTAATTGATATCTGCTAGCTAATGGATAATTGGGAGACCACTCAGGAGGAGTCTCAGGGGTACTAGAAACCTGACAGAACCGTGATGGAGATTAGCAACTATACCTTCTGGGGACCCCAACCTATAGTGCAGTGGGGTGTGTGTGTGTGTGTGTACAGACTGACTCAGAGGCCACTCATCATTCTTATGGCATTACCTTTTTCTGGCCACAAATCTGCTATATGTATTGTGGCACCCTATTAGAACATAAACTCTTTGGGGGCAGGGACTGTTTCTTTTTTCAGTATTTGAATCCCAGTACTTAGCCAAATGCTCACTACCCAGGAAGTGCATAATAAATGCTTATTCATTCATTTAGAATCAGCTGATTTTAACTCTTGGTTAGCAAATATAGCTACTTAAAATAGGAAGCTTTCAGGTGGCATATACTTTGTTCCCTTAAATGAGTTCCTTCCTGGCATACAAGGCATGGTATAAATTGTCGTGGCAGGTACTTTCTCTCCCGCAGCAACTGTACCCCAAGTGACCTCTTACCTTATTCTGCATTTCCTTACTACACCCACATTTCATGCTCTGGCCACAAAAATTCTACTTGTGGCTGTTTGTTTTGCCACAGCTCATCTTTGTGGTAGTGACAATATTAGAAGACTATTTTATTTTTTATTTTTAACTTTCTTTTCTGGTTTTTAATAAATGGTTTGGGGATCAAAAGGTGAGTTGGGCTGCTCATTTCAGCATCAGAACCCCAAATAAGTGTTGGCAAACAGACAAAAAAAAGTTTATTTACAATTTACAAAGGATTAGAGACGATTTGTGATTTGAGCACTAATAAGTGACCTGGTTTTTATTCGTTTTGTAAACCTCTTGTGCCAGATGTGATGACAAAAGTAATTTTTAAAAAACAAACAGGATGCTGGAACTTAGACATCCAAACCAGTGCTGATTCTTTCAAAGTCATTATTTTGGGAAGCTGTTGCTCATATTTTGGAATCCCTTTTTATGAATTGCCTGAAGCACATTCTTTTGAGTAGCCTGGGTCCTGGCAAATCTTTATCCTTTGAAGGTGTGTTTATTTGACTTTTGAATGGTCTCAAGTATGATGGACAAAGACTGATGACTAAACTAGGGAAATGACCCTTGTGGGGGTAGCAATGAAGTATGACTGTAAAGCAGTAAAACTCAGTTCCAATGTGTTTTGCATACTGGTTATAAAATTATTCCATTCCTCAGAAGGAGGCAGGGTGGTAACATGGAAAGAACCCTAGATCTGGAGTCATAGGATCTGGGTTCAAATTCTGCCTATGCTATTTACTAGCTGTGTCACCTGGGATGCTTCCCCTCCCCAGGTGTCAGTTTTGTCATCTGTAAAATGGGGGGATTGGTCCAGATCAGGGGGTTCTTAACCTTTTTGTGTCATATAATCCTTCTGTCAATCTGGTGAAGTCTGTTGACTCCACCTCAGAATGCTTTTAAATGCACAAATAAAATAGGATTACAAAGAAACCCACTACTGAACCATTATCTTGAAATTCAATTATGAAAATATTTCAAAACTCAATTTATAGGCCTCCTGAAATCTCTCCAGGGACTGCTTGAAATCCATGGATTCCAGGTTAAAAACCCCAGCTCTAAGTCTATGAAGTAGATACAGCTATGCATTAACACTGTGAATAAAAGTTCCAAATGTGTACAATTTAATTTTTAAGTTTGAGGAGTCTGCTGCTTAAGAATTTCCTTTTTGTGGCATTTACTATAATATTTGTGAACATCCCAGATGCCATTTCCAAGGAGACAGAGAACCTAGGTTTACATTCTAGCCATGCATCTTGCATTATTCCTGTGATTAGCAAGTTATGGAACCTCTGTTCTCAGTTTCCTCATCTATGAAAAGAGGTGGGAAACCTCTGAGGGTCCTTCCAGATAACCCCTAAGAATCTTAAATGATTTCCTGGCATGCCGCCTTACGCTTATGTAGGGACCAGGCAGAGTCCTGAGTGAATGCAAGAAGCAGGCATAGGTAAATGCCTCCATTTCTCTCGGCTCTTCTGTCCTTAACACAGTCCTAGTAATACTTGCGTTTTTCATGAACTCCCCATGATAAAAGCCCAATTAGCTTTTCAGCAAGAAGTTCAACTAGTAAATTGCTTTTCTAATTTAAATCATCTAAGTTTACAATCAAAAAGGCAACTTGAAGAAGGAAGTCAGAATGGAAAGCAACTTTATGTCCCCCTTGAGACTGTCAACTGCTGTATCCCGCTTAAATCATGCTGTTTGTTTTTGACAGGTTATGTTTACCTTCTAGTACTTATTGCTATAAAAAGAATATGTTATGTCTCACCTCCATCTCATCTAAATTTCCCTCTTTCTTTACAGGGTGAGATGAGGGCAGAAGCCCGCCGAAAAAATCTTCTCATTTTGATTTTGCATTATTTAACACAGGAAGGGTATGTTATTTTAAATATATATCTAATATCTAAGATTACCAACACCTATTCATTCTCCTTTTTGCCTTATTTTGCCTTTCCTCCCTTCATTTAAATAATTATTTTTCCTTGTTATATCCCTTTATACATATTTAAAAGGCCTACCCACACCATGGACTAATTGTTCATTTTCATTCCCTTACTAGTTTTTTTCTGTAGCACAGGACTAAAGAATTGAGCAAATCAGGACTCTAGTCCCATAGCTATTCTTACACCCCTCCTCTACCTCATGTCCCCATATTTGCTTTCATCTCGCTATGTGACTTTGAACAAGCTAACCCAATCTACAGCTATTTTCCTATTCTGTTAATGGTAATATTCTATTTATTTATTTTCCTACTCTTCTCCCCATGATTCACATATACCCTGTTTACTCTGTTTTCTAATTCCAATGAGTAAATTTTTTTTGATGTGCCAGGGCACAATAGCATGGCCACTATGGGAGAAACAGAGATGTGTTGACAGCATCCTAGGGGAGATAAAGGCAACTGGGTGGTGTAGCAGATAGAGCACTGTGCTTGGAGTCAAGAACATCTGTGACCTCAGACACTTCCTAGCTGTGTGATCCTGGGCAAGTCACTTAACCCTGTTTACCTCAGTTTCCTCATCTATAAAATGAGCTGGAGAAGGAAATGGCAGACCACTCCAGGATCTTTGTCAAGAAAACCCCAAATGGGGTCACCAAGGGTCAGACATAAAAGGACTAAACAACAACAAACAAAAGGGGAGGTAAGGCATATAAAAATAATTGTAATGCAGAATAGAATATAAGTGTGTGAAAGAAGCACCATCAGAGTTCTGTGAGAGATCCGAGGAGAAAGAGATCACTTCCATTTGGTGGCAAGGCTTACATGAGACAGCAGGTGTTGAAGATGGGCCTTGAAGGATGGGAAGGAGAAAAGAATACAGTCCAGACATAGAGAAAGTTGTGAGCAGACTTAATGCAATTCAATTCTTTTTTTTTTTTGGAGGGGGGAAGGCAGGGCAATTGGGGTTAAGTGACTTGCCCAAGGTCACATGGCTAGTAAGTGTTAAGTATCTGAGGCCAGATTTGAACTCAGGTCCTCCTGACTCCAGGGCCGCTGCTCTATTCGCTGTGCCACCTAGCCACCCCAATTCAGTTCATTGAAGCAGGGTGAACTTAGAGAACTGAATAGTCCAATTTTACTGGACTGTTGGTTATGTATAGAGAAGTAGCATTAGACTAGTTTTGAGTTATAAAGCCAGTAGATGACTAATATGTGTGCATGTGTATTTGTAATTAGTACACATATGTGTGTATATGATCAGCACCACCACATGAGATAGTAAATACTTTTTATTGTGTCATGGATGCCTTTGGCAGTCTGGTCAACTCTATGAACCCCTTCTCAGAAAATATTTTAAAATTCACATAATTAAATACAGAGGATTACAAAGGAAACCAATTATATTGAAATAGTGTACTCACAAGATTTTTAAAAAAAAAGTTGATAGACCTCTGGTTAAGAACCCCTGGTATGGATGGAGAAGGAAGAGGGACCAGGACAGCATGTTGAAAGACACCCAAAGTTAGTGAGCGTGACCTGGAGATCCAGCAAAAGACACTGAACAAGAACGGTCAAACAGGACAAAAGAGAGCAGTGCCACAAAAATCTAGAGCGGGGAGAATACCCAGGAGGATAATGATTGACAGTGTCAGAGACAGCAGAAAGATCAATAAGGCTGAGAATGAAGAAAAGGCCATTGGGTTTGGCAATTAAGAGATCACTAATGACTTTGGAGGAACAGTTTCAGTTGAATGATAAAGTCAGAAGCCATATTGCAGAGGGATTAGGAGAGAGTGAGTGAGAGGAATTGGAAGCTCCTAAGTATACACAGCTTTCTCAAGCAGTTTGGCCAAGAAGGCCAAGGCTGATAGATAGCAGAAGACATGGGCATGTTTGTGCTCAGTAAGGTAAGCTAGTAGATAGGAAAATTAGTGAGAGAATGTGGCTGACTGAAGGGGGCAATCTGCTTGAGAAGAGGGGATGAGATAAGATCAAGGATCAATATCCATATAGAGGAGTTTGTCTTGACAAGAAGGGCCACCTCTTCCTCTGAAAAGACGATGAAGTAGGAAGTAGTGGGGAAGGACATCTGAATCACGCAAAACGAGGAGGGAAGAAGAAGAAGCTCTTGGCTAATAACCTCAGCCTTTTAGTGAAGGTTCTTAGCTGAGAGGAGGAGGTGGGAAAAGGAGAGAAGGGGTGGTTTGAAGAGGACTAGAAAAGTGTTGAATAGCTTGTGTGGTGAGTGGGAGAGTAAATCAGTTAGGGAGGTCTAAAAGATTACCTTTCTTCAGTGAGGGCTCAGCTAAGATTGTATAAAATAAATTTGTAGCAAAAATCCAATGAGCAGTTTCATGATTTTTTTTGCAGCTTTTTCAGCAGTTTGTCAATAGGCATGAAGGCAGGTTGTGAGAGTGGTCCAAGGTTGCCAAGGTATGATCAGTGATAAGATAGGGGAATAAGGAAATTGAGAGGAGAGGGCGGTGTAGAGTTGAGCTGGTTCAGTAAAGGGTCAAGATGGGCAAGGGAAGAAGGTGTATATAGTAAAAGGAAAAGAACTGAGGGATGGAAGAAGGATTGTCAATTATGGTGAAGACAAAGAACAAGGTTAGGGGCTATAAGGTATAGGGAAAGATGAAATGGTAAGAGGCTATAATCAAATAGAAGAATAGAAATTTAATCTCCCATGTAAGTGGAATACTTGTTGGTTATTGCAAGATTTCTGTACCCTAGGTAGAGTGGAGAAATAGGTCTTGGGAACTGAGTAAATTAAGGAACTGAGAAGTTAGGATATTTGAGAAGGCATCAATATATGTGTTGAAATCACCTCATATGAGGACAGGAATTGGGATGGAAAAAAAAGACTGTAAAGCAGGCACTGAATTCATTAAGGAAGGATGGAAAATTCCTTGGGGCTCAATAGGTAATGGCCACCAGAATTAGGATTGGTTGATGAATAAGAATAATGGGAGGAGAGGTTTCCGAGTCATGGTGGTCGAGGGAGTCTTGAAGTGACAGAGGGGAACAAGAAGTATTCTGACTCCTCCATCACAACCAGTGAGTGGGATGGGGGCAGGAATAAAAATGCAGCCAGTAATGGAGTCTAAAATTCCTGTGGAGCCACAGAATGGAAAGATTTTTGCTGTAGAAAGCTTGCTTAAGGACAATAACTTTCCCCTGTTCTGTAAAACGGTGCTGAATTTTGTGGCTTAGAAGTTGGTTAAATGTTCTTTTCTGTTGAATTCATTATCTATGACTCAAAAGGGCTGGAGATATATTAGTGAATAGGCCAAGCCAGTTAGTACTGGATACACCAGTGTGGTTCATTTCATTCAGTCTGCAAATATTTTTAGAATATGGTTGTGCTAGAAGCTGTGAGAATATAAAGAAGTATAGGATATTGTGTGTGTGTGCACACACATACATACATACACACATGCATACATACATACACACACATACACACATACATACACACATACATACATACACACATACATACATACATACATACATACACACATACACATACATATACATACACACATACATACACACACATCCAGCACTAATCTCTCCTGACTTCTATTCCCACATCACCAGTGTTCCTTGGATGTCCTTAACCTGATGTCCTCAGCATCATTTCAAATGTAATTTACCCAAAATAGAACTCATCTTTCTCCCTAAATTTGTCCCTCCTGCCTTTCCAGGGCAGTACTGCCTGTCCTCCCGTTCACTCAGGTTCAGAGCTACAGTGCCCTGCTTGACTCTTCCCTCTGCATTCATCGCCTCTCATATCCAGATGATTGCCAGTTCTTTCTCATTCTGCTTCTGTGACACTTAACACATCCACCTATTTCCCTCCACTCACCCGGCCCTCCTAGCTCAGTCTCTCATCACTTTTTCCTTCTCCATCTTAGAAGTAAAGAGCAAGAACCTCTCTTAGTTTCCCTTTATCCAATCCCCCACCTCCATCTCCCAATCAAATGCCAAAATCATTCTGGACGTATTGCTCCGACTTGTCAGAATCCTTGATCAGAAATTTCACTGGTTCCCCTAGTGCCTTTGGGATAAAATACAAACTTTTAGCCAAGCATTTAAAACCCTCCACAATCAGGGTCCCACTTTCCTTTCTAGCTTTACTGCATGTTCTCTGTGTTCTAGCCACTTCTGACTACCAACTGTTTTCTAAATTTGACATGGGAGACACTGGCACAGGACTGCTCAGCATGGTGTGCTGTGCTCTATGAGCAAAACAGAATTGCAATAGCTCAGAAAAACGAGAGAGATGCCCAAATTTAGAGACATGTCCACTCCACATGTTCACAAGGACCATTTGTGCCCCGCCTGGTAGAGCCTCCTGAACTTATATTGGTCTGATCAGCCACAGTCGAACACATTGTACATTGACCCTACTGACATAATGATGTTACTTTGGTTCTCTCTGAGTACCCAGGACAGCAACCATGAGCCAACTGAACTTGACATTTCATCTCTTTATTATGCCTGGAATGTATTCCCTTCTTATCTCTGTCTCTGAATTCTTACCCTCATGGGCTCAATTGTTGCCACAGTGTGGAGCCTTTTCTGATCCCCTTCCCCATCTCTCAGTTGTCAGTGCCCTCTCCCCCCACACATTGCCTTGTATTTAATTACCATTCATGTCTATTGTATCCTCTCATCCTGGAGTCCATTCCATTTGAGATTAAGTTGAAGGAACTGGGGTTTCTTTTTCTGTTTTTTTTACCTTGGAGAAGAGAAGATTTAGGGTCCATAATAACTGCCTTCAAGTATTTGAATGGCTTGTCAAGTAGGTGATGGCTTATACTTTTTCTCTTTGACCTGAGGGGTCAGAACCCGGAGCCATGAGTAGAAATTGCAGAAGTAGATTTGGACTTGAGTTCAAGAAAATTTTCCTACCAATGACAGTTTTCCAGAAGTAGAATGGACTGTATGGAGTGATGGTAGACTCGCCCTGCTTTCAGGTCTTCAGGCAGACACTGGATGTGCACTTGTTGGGGATGGCATGGGGATAGGGGAATTTCTTTTGTGTATGGGTTGTGGGGGTATCGGGGAGGTCTAGCACCTCTGGTGTGAGGGCTTGCTGAGCCCCTTTCAGGAATGCTCATACAGTTTTCACCTGACTCTCACACGTGACTCCGAGAGGCTGTGACTTGTACACCCTGATAAAACCATCTCAGCCAGATGAGCTAAAGCCGGTTGAGGGTAACGGACAGGCCTCAAACCCATTGGTGAGTTAGGGGGATGTCTACCCCAAGCATGTGAAGGCTTCCCCTGAAAGAATGGGCTAATGAGGACACTTTGTTCCAGCAGCCATGAAGGTGACTGAAGCGGGCACTGTGGAGGGCTTAGAACTTGGTCAGACATGGAAGGTCATTCAGGCCATCACAGTCAGCCTGATTTTTGTCTTGCCACTGGACGTTGATGACTCTGTACAAGAGAATGAGGCTGACTGTACAACTTTCCTTACTTAAGTCCAATCCATGTGCAAGTCAAGACATCACCCCGTGATAGCATTGGTCCTCTTTGAGAATGAAGAATGAATGACAGCATCTCCTCAGCATGGATGCTCCTTGGAGGTGTGGGCTGTGGGGGTTTTTTGTTTGTTTGTTTGTTTTAAAAAGCCTGGGCACTATGACTCATACTAATAGACCCTAGTAAATGTTTATTCAATTAAATAATTTCTTCCCCGAGGGAGGCCACAATCTTGTTGGAGAGTCAAACTTTTGACATTTTTATAACAAACAAGGTAGTTTGGGAAGCACTTTGCAAACTTTAGAACACTAGATAAATGCCATTGTTGTTGTTATTGTTATTATGTGACAGTATAGATGTAAATTTAAGGATAACAGGTGGTTTATGAAATAGAAGCCAACTGAGTGATAACAGATACCACTATGGTGCTGTGAGAGTTTAGTGGAGGTAGATACGATATACGACTCATTTGGCATGTGAAGGAAGCCTTCAGGGAGAAGGTAGATGTTAGGTGGGACCTTTTAACTTTCTTCTGTGCTGAAATCCTAGCCACTTCTGAGGAATACTCTATTGGAACAGCAATATTAGTGATAGACCATGTTTATACAGAGCTTTAAGGTTTACAGAGTGCCTTTTTTAAAAAAGAAAAATATGTTATTGAATCAGTTTAGTTACATGAAATTAAAGATAGTCCTCCCCAAAATAAAGATAAAGAAATTAAAGATAGGTTTCTCATATTTGTGACATTGAGGAAAGGGCTTGTTGCTTTCCCTACTATCAACCCCAGTTCTTTGCCAGCTTAGCTGTGCTCTGCGGTCTAGGTCCAGATTAAGGTAAACCTAGTGGCTCAACCTGACTAAAGAGAAGATAAAGTCCTTTTTTCTGGGCTAATTTGAGCATTTGTGTTTGCCCCTTAGCATTAGCTAGGTGTTCATTCCTATGCACAGTTTTCTTCCTTTTGCATGCACAGGACTAATTTCAGTATGACAGACACAAAATAAATAAAAAATCTGGGCCTTGCCCTAACACTGTTTCACAAACAACCAGAAAGAGTAGTGGAAGGACGGATACACAGGCAGGTGGGCAGTTGACAAGTGTTGATAAAGCGGGTAGTCTCTTCCAGTCACTATGCCAAGCACTGGGGATACAAACAAAGGCAAAAATAGCAGTTCCTACTTTTTGGCAACAGTGAAGTCTGAGAAACCATTTCCAAAAGGCCTGGTGTTTAAAAACAAAACAAAACAAACAAACAAAAAAACCAGATCCTCCCCACCCCCTGCAGTTATCTTTTTCACCACTGGAGGATATCCTTACATCATTAGTATGACAAAATGCTAGGTTACTGGGGACAGTTTTTCTAGAAGCCTGATGGAAACTGACAAACGATCAGGATCATGGAGGTGAAAACCGAAATATAGGCTTTGTAGACAGGCAGGATGAGAAAATCAGGAAAATTAAAGCAGAAAAATAAAATGGGGGAAGAGGTTACCAAGAGGATTTGCAATCAAATACTAAATTATTTTGTTACAGACTAAGTTCTATAGGATTAAGAAAAAAGAATAGTTATTGTGAACAAGGATAGTCAGGGAAGTCTTCAGGGAGGAAATGGGGCTTGGGCTGGGTCTTTGAAGGAAGAAGATTTTTGAAACCACATTCTCTTCCTTTGCCAAAAAGTCATGAGCTAGCCAGGAATTCAAGACCTAGAACAGTGCTGGGGGGAAAAAATTTCATTGGTTCGAAGAATTACAGAAAGCTAGAGCTGGAAGGGACCTTTAAGATCATCCAGTCTAACCTCTTACTTTGACAGATGAGGAAACTGAGGCCCAGAAAGGTTAAATGAGGGTTACGGTCACGCAGCTTGCTAGCTTGTGAGCTCAGTGTTCTTTTTTACTATTCCTCCCTTCTTTGAGTTGATTTATTGTTGAGCTGGAGTCCAAGAAATCAGTATATTTAATCAGATTCACTTGCGTCTTTCATGTACCTCAAGAAAATCAACAAAACTCTGTCTCAGTTTCTCCATTTGAA
The DNA here is from genome assembly GCF_028583685.1 of Petaurus breviceps papuanus. Lineage (NCBI taxonomy): Eukaryota > Metazoa > Chordata > Mammalia > Diprotodontia > Petauridae > Petaurus > Petaurus breviceps. Next base: position 5,657,880 of record NW_027185674.1, on the reverse strand, counting down.
GATGTTGATAACGATCAGTATTGATTTAGAGAGTCACCAAACATTTGGTTTCCAGGTATATCCAGTTAAAATTATGGTGGTTATGGAGCTCCAGGACACTCCCTTTTTCTCTTCAATAACTTCAGTGACTGGCTCACAGTCTTCTCCCCACCTTCTTTCCTCACAGTAGGGCGCTTCAGCATACATATTGAAATTTCACTAAGCACCCCCCTACAGTTCCCCAATTTATTCATTTCATTTAACCTACTCTTCCATCACACCTCAGCTACACACAAAGATGGTCATGACCCTTGACCTTCCTGTCACCATCATATGCATGTCACTTCTATGTTCATGAACTCTGAAATTCCCTTATCTGGTCATAATCTGTTGTCATTCCCCATTCTCCCTATGCTTGCAAGCCCTGTTTTTCATTCTCACTATGACCTCCAGTCCCTTGACTCTCAGTTCTTTTTCATCCCCTAACATTCTTTCCTTTTCCCCATCTTGACCTCTTGGTGAACCAATTCAATTGAATACTGCCCTCTTCTCCCAAGTCCCTTGCCCCCCTCCTTACCCTTTTGCCAATCTTGCCCTGCCAAGGCTGAAGCTTGGATCATTCTCACAGTTTACTGCCTTTGCTCCCACTCTTCTGCTAAGAAAATCACGAAACTGTTGACTACAGTTCTCTCCACTATAGCTTTATGATAGGTAATCTCAAAAGGGCTCTTGCAAGGCATTCTTTTTATATATCCTCCCTTTCTTGGCTAAACTCCTTGAGAAAGTCTTCTATAATTGATGCCAGTTTCCTTTCCTCTCATTCCTTTCTTAACTTTCAGCAGTTTAGCTTCTGACTTCATTCAACAGAAACTTTTGTCCAAAGTCACCAATGATCTCTTGATGTCAAATCTAAAGACCTGTTTTTCAATCATCGTTTTTGCCCTGGCTGCAGCCTTTGACACTGTTGATCACCGTCTTTTCCTTGATCCTGCCAATAGATTTCTGAGACATCTTTCTATCCTTTGTCTTTTCCTAATGGTCAGATCATTTCTCACTTTCTTTCGCTATATTTTCATTCGTTTATGCCCACTGATGCTGATGGGGTGCTTGGACTCTAATTCCAAGATTGCATTTTTTCCTAGCCTCAAAACACTATCCCTGACAGTTTTCTCCCCAACCCAAGGACACTATGCCTAGCAATAACTCATGAGTGGGCCCCAGTAAGACAAACTACCTTTACCTTCAGTTGCTAATGAGCAAGCCCCCAGTAAAATAAACTATCTTTTCCCATCATAAGAACAAGCTGACCTCTGAAGAAATTCTCCTGTAAAAAAAAACAGGACTATCTTATAACCACAGAATTATTATATACTGATTCCCAAAGTTATCATATTCAACCCAGAGGTCAAGCTATACACGTCAACTCTGAAAGCTATCTTGCTACAGATGTAATAAACCAAAAATACACCCCTGAAAAACTCCTTCCCCTGGTTTCCAGTAGTGAATGACTCCTGTGACCAAGGTTGTGAGTTATCACCTAATTAGCATATCTGCCAGATAATCCACTAATCCTCATTTTAGACTATTTGGTAAAGTGAGGAAATGTATAGAGTCATTTGTAATTCTTAAAACAATTACATTCGAATGTAGCAGCTTTAACAGAAAAATAGTATCTTCTACGTTCTAAACTATAGTCTTCCAAACTTCAGTGAAGTAGCCCTGACTGAAAAGGTATGTTCCGAAAGGATGCTTCTCTCTTCTCCCATATCTTCCAGGTGCAAAGCACATATGTAGAAAGAAACTATAAAGGCATTTGGATTTCAGAAATTGAGAAATATTTTTTATTTGTAGTGCTATCTACAATAGGCTATATTAAACATTATTATTATTATTATTTGCTTTTTGCAGGGCATTTGGGGTTAAGTGACTTGCCCAAAGTCACATGGCTAGTAAGCGTGTCAAGTGTCTGAGGCTGAATTTGAACTCAGGTCCTCCTGACTCCAGGGCCAGTGCTCTATTCACTGTACCACCTAGCCACCCCTTATATTAGACATTATACTGAATAGTTTTTTTGTAGAGAATCTCCAATGAAGATTCTAAATACTGGTAAGTATAGAAATGTTTTTATGATAGAAACCTATGTGATTGACTTTAAAAAACCCACAGATTTACCAGAACTTATACATGTAAATGAATATTGTTTCTGTCAAAGCAGTCACTAGGGGAGACTGCATTTATTCTGACTATTGTGCAAACGGTTTTAGAATTGACTTTGGTCATGGTCTTTTGAAGAATCAAAGCTGAAGCAAACTTTTGTTCTTTGAGAGGGGATCTTTTGCTTTTTTGGAAACAGCTGATAGTCCTTTAAGAGCCCAAGCTGTTGAACAAAATTGATATACAAGGCAGATCTTGCATCTGGCCTCTCCAGTTACCTTTTGGACATCTTGAACTAGACATCCAGTAGACGTCTTAAACTCAACATGTCCAAAATAGGACTCATTATCTTTCCCCTAAAACTCTCTGCTCCCCACCCCACCCATTCCAAACTTCTCTGTTACTGTAGAACACAAGAGCATCCTCCCAGTTCCCCAGACTCACAACCTCTCTCCCACCACCCCCATATCCAATTTTTTTTTTTTTTGCCAAATTCTGCCATTTTACCCTCGTAGTCTTTTCTGTTTGTCTCCTTCCCTCTGACGCTGCCATCACTATGGTGCAGGCCCTCATCACCTCATGCTTGGACTACTATAATAACCTGGTGGACAGTCTGCCTGCTGCAAGTCTCTCTCCAACTCGAGGCCATCCTCCATTCAGCCACCAAAGTGATTTTCCTAAAGCACAGATCTGACCCCATCTCACACATCTTCCTTCCCCTCAACCCAGTAAACTTCGGGATTAAATACAAAGTCCTCTCGTGTTCAAAGTTCTTCATAACCTGGCCCCCTCCTTCTTTTCCAGCCACCACGTACTCTTCAGCCCAGCGGCATTGGCCTTCTGACTGCTCTACAAGCAAGATGCTCTAACTCTCAGCTCCAGGCATTTTCTCTGGCTGTCCCCCAGGCCAGCAATGCTCTCTCATCTATCTCTGGCTGCAGCCTTCCCTGCCTTCCTTTAAGTCCTGCCTCAAATTCCATCTCCTTCAACAAGCTTTTCCCAGCTTCTCTTAATTCGAGTGCCTTTCCTCTGTTAATTATTCGTTTCCTGTCTTCTCACCGACATCTTGTTTGTGCATTTTTCTCACTTGTGCCCCTGTTAGATTGTGAGTTTCTGGAGAGCAGGGATTATCTTTTGTTTCTTTCTGTATTCCTGGTTAGCCCCATCTGGGTACATAGTAGGTGCTTGTTGCTGCTGTTGTTTCAGTCACATCCGACTTTTTGTGACTCCATTTGGGGTTTTTTGGCAAAGATACTGGAGTGGTTTTGCCATTTCCTTCTCCAGATCATGTTACAGATGAGGAAACTGAGGCCAGGGAGGTGAAGTGACTTGCCCAGAGTCACACAACTGGTAAGTGTCTGAGGCTGGATTTGAACTCAGGGATATAACTCTTCCTAACTCCAGGCCTAGTACGCTATCAGCTGTGTCACCTTGCTGACTAAGTCCTTAGTAAAATAGATGTTTCTTGTCTGACTGCCTGACATGTCTCTAGTTAGATTGGAAAGCCTTCAGCTCTCTTAAAAATCATAGGGAACTAGGCATCGGTTAAGACCATAGCTCATAAAAAAAATAATGAAATGCTTTTGAAAACTATCAGTCAAAAAAAACAATAGGTTTACAATATGATATCATTTTTGGTCAATGACAGGTGTTACCATAAAATAATGTTTTTTCTCATGTAGCTTATAGATAAATTTGAAAAATAACTGCCAGATCTCTCAATTTACCATTTGAGAATGTGAGCACCATCAGTGTTATTAATTATAGGTAGCTAGGTGGTACAGTGGATAGATCAACAGGTTTGAGTCAGGAAGTCAGGAGGACCCAAGTTCAAATCTAGCCTTAGATACTTAAAAAAAACAAAAAAAACCTATTTATTTACTTTTAGTTTGAAACATTCAGTTCCACAATCCCTTGAGTTTCAAATTTTCTCAGCCTCCCTTCCCCTCCCCCCCCAAGGCAGCATGCAACCAAATATAGGTTCTGCCAATACCTTCACATTGCACATTAGTCAAGTTTGAAAGAATAGCTTTAGATACTTACTAGCAGTGCAGCCCTGGGCAAGTCATTTAACTTCTACTTGCCTGATTTTTCTGTAAAATATGGACGATAATTGAAGTTACCTCACAGGGCTATCATAAGGGCCAAATGAGATAATAATTAAAAGGGCTTAGCACAGTGCCTGGCACATAGTAAGCACAATATATATATATAAATTTGTACTGTATAGTCTTTCAGAGTGACTATTCTAAGGACAAGCAAATGCATATGAATGTATAAGTTCTAGCCTATTTAAAAGTCAGACCGGGGGCATTCTGCTCTGTTTAGCATGGGCTTGTTCTTTTGAGTTTTTTTTTTTTTTTGGTCTTTTTTTTTCTTTGAAGGGGGGAAGTGACTTGCCCAAGGTTACACAGCTAGTAAGTGTTAAGTGTCTGAGGCTGGATTTGAACTCAGGTCCTCCTGACTCCAGGGCTGGTCACCTCTTCACTGTGCCACCTATCCGCCCTGGGCATGTTCTTTTGTATAATACTTCTCTTTGAGCCAGTGGTGACTGTTTCTTTCATTATTTTTCCTCTGTTGTTGTTAACGACTGATCTGTTTCTTTTGAAATTGCTAGATATATTGATGCTGCCAATGCTTTGGAACAAGAAACCAAACAAGGCTTACGGCGTTTTGAAGTTTGTGACAATGTTGATCTTGAAACTATTTTGATGGAATATGAAAGCTATTATTTCGTAAAATTCCAGAAATACCCTAAAATTGTCAGAAAGGCCATTGAAGCTGGTAAGTGGAAATAGATGTGTATATGTATATATATGTGTGTGTGTGTGTGTGTGTGTGTATGTGTATATATATATATATATGAAATAACTCTTATCAATGTTTTGTTTGCATTTTGCTCCTCAATAAAGATGATGCCCACTATCCAACATTAAGATAACATATTAGAAAGACCATATAGTGCCCTTTCCCCTTGATTCAAATACTAAAATATGATGTAAATTAAGTATAATAGTCTGGACTTTGTTGTGTACCTCTACCAGGTACCTTGCCATTAGAGTCATTTTAGAGCTGAAAGATCAGAATCCCAGTTTATCATAAGAAGTTCTCAGGAGGCCAAGCTCATTTTTCCTGCATGACTATGGGATGTGTGGAGAGAGAATCAGGACATTTAGGTTCTGTTCATGGAGCTGACCCTAGTTGGGCAATCCAGGGAAGGTTACTTCACTTGTCAGTCTTAAATTTTTTACTTATAAAATGAAGATAACCATACACCACTACCTTCTTCATTAAGATTGCTGTGAAGAAAACTTTTTGTAAATGTTAATGTACTCTATAAATATGAGCTATTATTCTTTCTTTCTATTAAAGATGGAAAGACATGTTTTATAAAGGGCTTATATGACAAGAGATCTTTCCAGCTAGATAGAAGAACCTATTAGCTGCCTTGAAAGTCACAGGGAAATGGACATTGGTGAAGCTAATAGCTCATGTATAGATAATGAAATGCTCTCGAAAGCTATCAATTCAAATAATAATCAATATAATACATAGGTCCAGCATAGGTTAGCAGTAAATAGAGGCTGGTTGAGGGAGTATCTAAAGTCAGGACCCTGTGTTTTGTAGTAATAGATTGACTCTTAAAAGCCCATAAGTGGAGGAAGTAATTATAAATCAAGGAAGATCATTGTCCTCCTTACTAGGGACTTGTTAAGCCACAGACTTGACCATTTAATTCAGGGACCAGAAAACTAGACGGACTAGGAGCTCAGAACAGCTGAGCCCAAGGATCCCCGAATCATAGAATCTTGAAGTTAGAAAAACCCCTGTAGGTTATCTGATTCAATTATCCCCACAGCACAAAAATCAAAATGTTGCTCTTCTGTCCAGAAATCAAATAAAAAACCATGATGAGTCCTAATCTCAAGATCATCAGGGAAGTAATTTAAGATGTGAGTTTTTGGCCATTAGTTCTGGTGTAACACTTGATGTGCATCCACAGTCTTCTCCTGTGGTTTCTGACATCAGTGTTTTTGTTTCTTTGGGGGGTAAAACTGCCCAGCATTATACATTTTTTTTGCTTTTTTTTGGAGGGCAGTGGGGGTTAAGTGACTTGCCCAAACATGGCTAGTAAGTGTGTCAAGTGTCTGAGGCGGGATTTGAACTCAGGTCCTCCTGACTCCAGAGCCATGCCCAGCATTGTCATAAAATATCTGACAGGGTTCATGTCTTGACTTGGGGTCACTCACATTGCAATGAGATGAGAGCAAGCAACAACTTCATGAAATGAAGCTGATCTAGGGCCCTCATGATCCCAAGGTATCTTAAGTACAATGAACTTGGTACCTCTCACACAGGAGGCTACAGGGCTCAGCTCTCCTCACAGCAGGGGGTAATTTAGTTTCACATACTGGCACGAGTCTTCAGTAAGATTTACAGTCACAGGCACAGATGTCTTGAAAGGAGGGTCAAATGTAAGAATTGCTCTTTCCTTTGTTTGGAATTTGGTCAAACTTTCTTTTTCTCCTTTCACCATTTACTTTCCTGCAGAAGAAAACAAGATACCCCGAAATGGAAAGTCCAGAAGGTAAAGTAAATGGAATTAACTATTTCTGAATATCTCCTTGCATCCATCCTGGGGGCATTATAGTTGGGGTAAAACATGAATTCCTATTCATCCAATGGGAAGTGCTTCTGAATTGAGAGTCCAATGACCCATCTACGAAAGGTCATCAACTAGGAGCAATTGAACACTGGAACATGAGCTTGACAGGTTGTAGATTCCTTCCCTGAACTCAATCCCATCCCACTATAAAGTCAGAAATCAGCCTGACAACAAGGGAGCATCACTGAGGATCTTTGTCCAATAACGTCTTTATAACTTCATTATGCCTTGAAGCTTTATCAGACTTCCTCGTAGGTCAGTACAGCAGCATTGTCTTCAAGCAGTTCATAGCAGTACTTCTCAAAAAGGGTCCACTAGTATGACAGCTGGTATGTCACAGCAAGCCAGGCTTTCCCTAAAGTTTTGGCTTTAATACTCCTTTGCATACACTATTATGATAGCGGATCTGTCCACGTTCCCTGAATTCCTTCTGACTTCTCCCTTCCCTTTCTCTATTTTATGTCCTTAACCTGGACCATCCCATCTCACAGCAAAATTCTACTCTGGATTTATGGCATCTTATGTGAGTTCCTCTATGACTTCTCTCTTTTCTCTTCATGATTATAAATAAATTTGCCTTTTTTTTTTTTAAACAAAGTCTGTCCTGCACCACCAGCTTCATCCTTCTCTCTTTGTCTGCTTCCCTCCACTCACCCCTCATTCCAGTTTTCTTCACTAGTTCTGGACTTGTCTTTTGCCCTCTCCTGTGCCATGACCAGATTAGGGCTAAGAAAAAAAAATCTGGAGGAGCCACTTCCCTAAAGAGATAATGTGGCTTTTTTAGCACCAGGCTTGGATCTCTGTAGATCTGGGTACACCAGATTAGACTCTTTGGTTAGGGAAGTTTAAATATTTTTTTTGCTATTAAAAGATATAAACTACATTGGGAGGAAAAGTTTGAATATCTGTAGAGGCCACACCATTTTGTAAACTGTGAATGAAAAAACATAGAGAGTGTACTAGTGATCTTGTCAGTGAGGTAGTTGGCATAGCTTACTTGGATAAACAACTTATTAAAAGTTTAAAGGGTAGACTTGTGTAGGGTACCTACCCCCTCATCTGTTATCTCTGAAAGGAGACTAGCCAGGGAATCCTACACCCACCTCACATGCTTGTTTGGAGTAGCTAATAAAAATGATTGGAGAGGAGTGTGCAGGATTGGAAGTGCTATTGAAATGCTTCATGTTAATACGATGCCTAAGGCTAGTGGGGTTTTGCACCATTGTTTTGACAAAAGTGTTATTCTTTTATTTATAGTTTCCATAAAACTAGTCAGACTAGAGTAATAAATGGTAACTACTTGTGAGAAGAAACAGCAAGGGGGAATTTTAAAAAGCAGGGTTTCGGAACACATGCGAATTCTGCTTATTTACAACCCAAATTCATGCTCAAAACTTCCTCAGCATTTCTTACCCCAGCAAGAAATTCTAGAGTTCATTGTTTCTTTGGAGTGGCAAAAGCCTGGTTGATGATTGGACAGCTTGGGAGTGCTTCTACTCCAGTTTATGTGGAGATGGGTGTATCTGTATATTGATATATATATATATATATATATATATATATATATATATATATATATATATATATAAAATTTGTAAATATATAGATAGATATCAATATATGATAAAGGCCAGAGGGGAGATATGTATGTATGTATGAGATAATATACACATATACATATACATGTAGATATACTTGTATGTATGTGATAAAGGTCAGAAATACCAACTCAGAGTTTATATATAGCATTTTGTGATTATAAAGTGCTTTCTACACGTGATTTCATTTGAACTTCACAACTGAGATAGGTAGTGCAAGTATCCCCGTTTTTTATTTAAAATTAAAGATTATTTTAAATTAAATTAATTTAATTTATTATATATTATATACCATTATATATAATATATATTATAATTAATAATTAAATTAATTAACTAAATTAATTAAATTAAAATGAAGATTATTTAAAATCCCATTTAACAGATGAAGAAATTGGGATTTGGAGGAGGGAAGGGGCTTCCCCAAAGTCACGTCTGATAAGTGGCAGCTCTGCTATTTGAACCCAGGTCTTTGACTGCTCTTCAGTGATCTGGATGAATGATGATTAGAGCTGGGAAGAACAGATAGGAAATTAATGAATTATGTTCCCATTAAACTTCTGTTGCTAAAGAGAATTATTTAAGAGTCCGTGCCTTTATTTCTGTCATTAGTAAATTAATACTCATGCATGATTAATGCCTTTTGTATTTCACATCAGGGAAGAGAACCCAGTGAGTGTTTTCTTATGAAGGGCTATCGTTGAGACTGGAAACTTTTCTTAAACAATTAATTGTTTAAGAAATTAATTAATTCTTAAACGTCTCAAATTTATTCTTTGTTTTTCCTTTTTGAGCTAGTCCAGGTTTGAATGTTAGCCAGAACAACAACAAAAATACACACACACACACACACACACACACACACACACACACACACACACACACACACATATATATATATATATAAAATGTGCATATATATTCTAGAAGAATATATATGTATGTTTGTATATACACTCACAGAAACATACCCTAACTAAAGATCAAACTTGAACTACATATAGATAGTCTAGAATTCTAGACTATAGATGTGTGTGTATTCTGGATTATAACTATTCTAGAATTCTTTGTGTGTATATATATTTATGTATATATGTATGTATGTGTATAATAGATATGTATAGTCTAGATTTCTAGAGGACCCTGTGTGTTTCTATGTATCTATTCTGTATGCATGTCCTTGATAAAGATCAAACTTGGCTTAGCTTAGGATTCTAGAAGAATATGTATGTATGTATATGTGTGTGTATGTATCATGTAAATATTATGTAGGTGCTCTAACTGGCAGCTAGGTGGTGCAGGGGATACAGTGCTGGGCCTGGAATTAGGATGACTCATCTTCCTGAGTTCAAATCTGGCCTCTGACATTTATTAACTGTGTGACCCTGGACAAGTCACTTAACCCTGTTTGCCTTATTCTCCTCATCTGTAAAATGAACTGGAGAAGGAAAGGGCAAACTGCAAGAAAACCCCAAATGGGGCCATGAGGAGTTGGACACCACTGAAAACAACTGAATAACATGTTCACTTCATGCTAAAGATTAACATGGACTCGTTCAGAAAGGAAGAGAGAGAACCAATTCAAGGGATATTTAAGAATATTTTACATATATGTGCACATATATGTATATATTCCTCCCCTCAAAATTGTTTCTTAAAAATAAACTTTTTTAAAAGCCCCGAGTTGCTTGTGTTTAGGGACAATAAAAGGGAGAGCAAGTTTGGGGAGCTAGAGGCCTGGGTTCTGATTCTTTCCTTCACTTCTGTGACGATCTTCAGGCAGCTGCTTCATCTATCTTCTTATGCTCCAGTTTCTTCATTTGTCAAATGAGTGTAAAAATTCCCATCTCCTGTCAATTTCCTAGGGATCTTGAGATAAAAACAATAATGTCAGTGAAAATTATTCTATGCCAACTATAGTCAGTCAGCAAGCATTTATTAATGAGCGCTGGAGACACATAGAAAGACAAAACACAATCCCTGCTCTCAAGAACTCTTATTCTAATGGGTTCTCCCCATGCAAAGAGCTATACATACATGAGATGTATTCAGAGTAGTAGGCAGATAATCCAGAAGGAAGGCAGTGGAGGTTGGGGGGAGCAGGGGAGAGGACCAGGCAAGGCATCCTGCAGAAGGTGAGATTGGAGTAGGGCTTTGGAAGAAGCCAGGGAACAGTAAGTATGGGGGAGAGAGGAGAGCATTCTATGCATTAAGGACAACCAGGGAAAAGGCCTGGAGATGGGAGTAAAGTAGGGGAAGGACTTGTGTTCTAAGTGTCTTTACTTCTCATAGAACTTCCATAGGGATTTCATATGATCAATAGCATTTTTTCAGTTTATTAATTTATTTTTTAGTTTTCAACATTCACTTCCATAAGTTTTAAGTTTTCTTTCCCTTCCTCCCTAAGACAGCCTGCAATCTGATATAGGCTCTACAATACATTTCTATTAAACACATTTTCACATTAGTCATATTGTGTAGAAGAATTAGAATGAATGGGAGAAACCATGAAATACAAAACAATACAGAAAATAGTCTGCTTTGCTCTGCATCCTGACTCCATAGTTCTTTCTCTGGATGTGGATGGCATTTTCTATCACGAATCCTTTGGAGTTGTTTTAGATCCTTGCATTGCTGAGAAGGGTTAAGTCTATCCAAAATAGTCATCACAGACTGTGGCTGTTACTGTGTACAGTGTTCTCCTGGTTCCTCTGCCCTTACTTAGCATCAGTTCATATAAGTCTTTCCAGGTTTTTCTGAAGTCCGCCTGTCTGTCATTTCTTATAGCACAATAGTATTCCATTACTTTCGTATACCACAACGTGTTTAGCCATTCCCCAACTGATGGGCATCCTCTCAAATCAACAGCATTTATTTAGCACTCACCAGGCATCGTTCTAGGTGCAGGAGATACAAAAACATATGAAATAGATTTTGCCCTCAAGGAGCTTATATTCCATTTGGGGAGACAACATGTATATCCTCACAAATGCATAGAGAGGTATATAGAATGCATATTGTCTCATCATTTTATATAAGATAAAAATGAGGCAGAGAAAAGTTGCTACTATCTGTTCACCACCCATGTCTCTGCGTTTTCCGCAAGATAAAAATGGCAGTGTATATGATTTACACTCTCTCATTAACGTGGGCTATCCCATTGGGGCTATAATACAAATATAAAAATTATGTCTTTTCAATTCTCTTTAAAAAAATAAGTAAAAAAATATAATTAAGTAGGATCAGTGTATGAGGTGAAAATTCTAGTGAACACCTTTCCCTTGCGTTGTGTATTTCAGAAGCGTACTGGAGAGACCTGAACAATAGCTTGCAACTTCAGAGTTTCCTGATCTTCCCCACTTACTCTGTGGCCCTAATCAAATCATTTGCTTTTCTGTATGTGATACTTTGTCCCTAAAATGGATATTATAATACATTGAGCTTATTTCTGCCTCACAGAGATAATTCTAAGAAATAACTAGTAAGAATTATTTTTAAAAATCTTTCATAAATAGGAATTCTAAGCGGTTAGTGAGCCACGCTTTACGTTAATTTTGTTCAGCAAATGCTTTGGAGTGTTTAGGTTCTATAGCAGCGTGGAGCGTTGTCCTCCATTCTCGAAGAGGGCCAAAATGATGTGACTATGTTGGGGTCCAAGTACAGGGTCCAATCAACTGATGCCAGCTCGGAAGGCTCTACCACGAGTCGGCACAGAAGGAGTACAACGCAAAAATAAGTAAAAAGCACACAGTTCCTGTCTTTATGGAGTCTCTACTTAGACGAAGGAGGTAACAAGAACTTAATGCTACCTACCAAACAACAAGGGTCTATGTGACTAAACCATGTATAAGGTTGAGGGAAGGTAGAAAACAGGAATGATCATAGAAGAATGAGTCAGGGGATAGAGCTTCCTGGAGGAGGTGAGTTTTGAGCCAGATTTGAGGACCATGAATTGGCAGAGAGGAAGATCGGAGGGCATGAACAGGAGGCAGAAGTGTGCAAGAAGGACTTAAAATACATGACTCTTCCCCCTCAGGTGTGCTGTACTTCTTGTTTGCTGCAAATTAAGTAGTTAAAATAATTTCCTTCAAGGTTTTTTGTACCATAGGGTGGTGAGTGATACTTCTCAGAATCTTCCTAGGATCTGTCAACATCGGCCACCATCAAAGACAACATCAGGGAAGACAGTGGAGCCCAAGCTCCCCAACAAGGATAACTCTAAACAGGTTAAAATGGAATTTCCTGAGCTTGTTTGCTGAATGGTCCTTTCATAATTGGTCCTCATCAATCTTTCACACTAAGAGATAGCTGGCCAAAGGGGAGGAATTAATTTTTTTGTTTTGGGAATCAAGATGATTCTTTCCCAATGCATGGTGAGAGGAAATCATTGTTTGCCTCTCTTAGATCTATCACGTGACTTTTGTGGGATTACTTATCCTTTAAACATGGGCACTAGGGGTGGCCAGGTGGCGCAGTGAGTAAGAGCGCTGGCCTCAGCATCGGGAGACCCGGGATTGGTTCCGGCCTCAGATACTTGGCACCCACACAATATAACTGGCCGTGTAACCTTGAGCAAGTTACTTAACCCCAATTGATTAAAAAAAAAAAACATGGGCACTAGCCCCAAAACACTTTATGAGGTCTGTGACCTCAGTCAGAGCAGGGAGAAGCTAGGCAAGATCTCCCAACCTGTTGTGACCCTGTGGATGGTTTCACTTCTCTTCAAGGCTTCCTCTTGTCATGAGCACACTTTCAAAAATATAGACTAGAGAGAGGCAAGATAATTAGATGAAAGGACAGAGAGAGAGAGAGAGAGAGAGAGAGAGAGAGAGAGAGAGG
>NW_027185674.1:5573323-5644244 GCF_028583685.1 Petaurus breviceps papuanus | reverse complement strand
ATCTTTATTGCTGCAATCCAAGGGGCAAATAGGACTGAATGAATACAGAGAACCCATACTAGGACATTTAGGGGAAACCATATAATGGAAAATGAAAGTAGAAGACAAAGAAAAAGGATCAAAAGAAATATTATAAAGCAAGACTAGTGGGATTCAAAGGCATGTGGTCATGTTAATCATTGGTTAGCCAGGATAATCTTTTCAACATCTAATCAGGTCCTGTAATTTTTACATAGGTTGGCTTATGAATGCTTACCTCAGGTAATTAATTACAAAATGATGCTAAAGAGGCAAAGGTAATGGGTAAGGAGATACACTAGTTAGCTCTGTTCAATATGTTGTCTTGATAGGGATTTGCCTTTTGGATGGTTGGTTAGTAACATCATTGGGTATATAAAAGATAGTATCTTACATTACATAGAGAATGATGTTTCACTCAGTTGGAATCATATACAAAAATCACAAAAATATTGAAGAAATTTCCTCATTCATAAGACCAACATATTACATTTAATTTTTTTTTGTCTTTTTGGAGGGGGGAAGGCAGGGCAATTGGGGTTGAGTGACTTACCCAAGGTCACATAGCTAGTAAGTGTTAAGTGTCTGAGGTTGTATTTGAACTCAGGTCCTCCTGACTCCAGGGCTGCTGCTCTATTCACTGTGCCACCTAGCTGCTCCCTATATTTAATTTTTGAAGGTTACTTTTTTCCCCATAGTGGGTTCCTGTAAGAATACTCGATGAATTAGTTCAGTGCTACCAACAGAGAAAATATGATCATTATTTACTCTTTCACCAAAAATTATTTAACTGCCTACTGTGTGCAGAACACTGTTCCAGGTCCGTAGTCTCTGCCCTCATAGAATTTGTTGCTCAGTTGTAGAATAAGACACCAACAGAAGTAACCCTAATATGCAACATTACATGACGCGTTCGGCATATGCAGTTGCTGTGTATGCCTGGGCCAGTGTTCAGAGCTGGATTTTTATCCCTGTGACTGTTGCCTTCTTTCTTTAGGAGCCTGACAATACAGCTCCCTTAGAGAATCCCGACTTTGGTTTAAATATATCAGGAATCCACAAAGGAATTGGAGGTGAAAATGCCCATCCAAGAAGAGTGAGTTAAATACTGAAATGCTCATCATCGTAAATGGGAAACTTTCTTATAATACTTTGAAACAAATAGGATACCTTTTCCAGTTGAAGTTCTGGTCTGTTATAATTGAGGTTGGAACTATGAGTAGGTCTGGCACATACTATTTAATGAGTATTTTATTTACTCACTGGTCAATAGTGACTTGCTAATGTTGTCACCTTTTATCTGTGATGTTGAAATCTAAATTTACAATGGAAGGGGAAAATGTTGATAGTTCTTTAGTCTTGTCCTTGGTAGAAATTTCTTCCCATATTGGGTTTACCACATGTCCTGATTCTTAATTGACCGACAGTATCTCAAGCAGAAGAGACTCAAAGTAGACTGACGTTTGAGAGAAGACTTTTATTCATTAAGTATTGTTAGATGATCATCTACCTTTTCTAAGCAACAGCACAGTTAAAATGTTCCTGCAAAGAATGACCTCCAGCATTCCATTTCCTTCAGAGTCCCTTTTCTATTTTTTTGGCTTGACCAGGCTCTCATTTATGCAACTTCTGATGCATCCAGCCCTAACCAGCCAAACTGAAATAAAGGTGAATGTAATGCCTCTTAAATAATTGAGGCAAACAAACAAACACCGCCCCCCTCCCCAAAACCTTATGTCAGTGAGCTGGGTATTTTAGAAAAACTGCCTTGAAATCTGTATAATTTGGATAGGAGACTAGAACTGACATAATTAAGCCTCTCTTGATTTAGCCTATATTGATTAGTTCCTAACTCTTTTTCACCCTTTACCCCCAAATTGAGAAGAACCTTTACTGTTCAGGTCTTCTGGCTTTATTATGTACCCTAGCCAAATCAGTAGATTAGACATCCTCAGTGCTTTTTTGTGGTGAGCAACTGTGTTCTTTACCTGAAGCATTATGATTGACTGTGGGCAGGATGTTGGGAAGATGTGTGGAAAGGAAGATGTCAAGCTACACATTCACTCAGCTGGCCTTATGGAAAGGAGCATACACCAGCATTTTTCAGAATCACTGTCATTCCCTCTAGAAATAGTCCCAGGATATATGGAGGAAGGTGTGATGCTAAATGTCACCCTCATCCCTCCCTCAGCCCATAGATATTTGAAGTTGGGAAGCTAGGGCCATTTTGAATGCCCAAGGAGCAAAGCCTTCCCTCTTGCCCTCTTCTCCACAGTATATTGTGTTCAAGAGGAAACATGAAAGGGATATCGCATAATGTTCCTTCCATAGAATGTGGCTGACCTATTTAGAATCCTTGCTCGAGTCTATACGTTTTATTTTGCTTTTACACCAAAAATTAGAAAACTATGTCACCTTAATCACCCATTCAGGAGTAGGTTTGTTCATTTTCTATATGCATAGTTTTTTCTTCCAATAAGCTCATCTCATGTTGAGACTGCACATTTTCAAAGCATAAGAAGACTTGAAATGTATTATATATTGTATAATATTGTTGGACTTGGTGAATAGAGCGTGGCAGCAGGGATGTGATCATACCTCTCGGTCTTTACTTACATCCAGCGAGACAGAACTGCCTCTATTGGATGACCCAGGACATTTTTCTCCCATGTAGTAGAGTCTTTATGGTGCAGTAGAATGAGTGCTGGGCTGGGAATTGGGAGAAGTGGTTCTATTCCTGGGTCTAATTTCTCTGACCCTCAGTTTCTTCCTCTCTAAAATTTTGGGATGGGAATATGTGCTGTCTAAGGTTGCTTTAAGCTCCAACATTCTGTGATTCTATTAGGTACAGACCTCTTTTTGCTATGTTGCTATTGCTATATTTTTTGGCTTTTTGTTTGTTTGTTTTTTTTTTTGGCTTTTTGGAGGGGGTAAGGTAGGGCCATTGGGATTAAGTGACTTGACCAAGGTCACATGGCTAGTTTTGTGTTAAGTGTCTGAGGCCAGATTTGAACTCAGGTCTTCCTGACTCCAGGGCCCAGTACTCTATTCACTGTGCCACGTAGCCGCCCCTGCTATATTTCTTGTTTAAGAAATCTCACCTTGTGCACTTAAAAATACACAAAATAATTCTTGTAGCTTTAATAAAGATGGGGTATTAACTTAATGTTTAAGTCTAAAATTCAAGTGAAATATTTCAACACAGTAAATAACCATTGTTAACTTTCAGGGTCAAGTAATTGACTTCCATGGGTTGATCACAGATGCTATCAAAGGAACAACCAATGAAATAACCTTAAACAGTTTTGACTATAATCCAGACCCTTCAGTAAGTGGCAGTTATGTTATATTTGTCTTTCAAAATATATCAAAATCCTAAATGAGCTTTAGAAATCAAATCCTCGAAATGCAATCAGAAATAGAGATCAAATCACAGGTCACTGTAACTATGTGTTCACGTATGCTGTTTTTCTTTTCTAAATTATGAAACAACATTTTAATGTAAAGCTTTTTGTTTCTACCTTCAGGTACGATTGCTAAAACCTCTTAGTGCCTTTATTGGCATGAATAGTGAGATGAGAGAACTTGCAGCTGTTGTAAGCAGGGTAAGATCCGATATTCAATTCACAAATTTACTGAGCCTGATTGTGGCTACTGGAGCATGTAGGCGGTTTCTTTTATTAATAACAATAAATATGATCATTTATTTATAAAGTACCCCCACTTGCGAAGATGCTCATATTTAGAGGCATAATAATGCATGATAAATAAATTATAGAAGCATAAAATTACAATACAAAAAGCCCATCTTACTATAGAGACCAAGAAATACAGCTGGAGGACTTACTTATATGGAAAACATAGGTGCAGCTAAGGTAAAAAATAAGGTAAAAAAAATCCTCACCACCACCATCCCCCAGCCAAAAAACAAAAGAAAATAAAAAACCTTCTTTAGGTCTCATTTAGTCAGTGTCAGAGAAAGGCAAAAGAACGTCAAGAAAATGATTTCATAATTTGAAGTAATGCAGGCTAAATTAGAACATTATGAAAGAGATTTCACTGATGATGCCAACCAAAAAGACTACTTCTGACTTTTTATAATTGTGGATCACAGTATTAGAGTCTGGAGGCAGATAGCAGGAAATGTTGCCTGAACTGTCCTTCATAAAGTAGATGAAGCAAGAGGCTAAATCAATGCTGAGAGCAGGATACTTGAGCAGGAAGGGGCCTCAGAGGTCATGCAGTTCAGTCTGATGCTTGATGGATGAATCCCCATCAGATCTTCAACAAGTGGTACCCAGTCTCTGCCTGGGGTAGTCAGTGCATCCAGTTTTCATACGAGTCATGTCCTATGCTTTCTTTTCTTTCATCTCTACATTTACTCACTGGGTGATCTCATCAGTTCCCACAGCTTCAATTATTTCTACATTAATGATTCCTAGATCTTTGTATCCCTCCCCAGTCTCTCTCTGGAGCTCCAGTTCTATATCACTGACTGCCTATCAGATATTTTGAACTGTATGTACCGTAGCTCCAATTCAATATGTCCAGAATTTTTCTCCCAAATCCACCCCTCTTCCTACTTTCTCTGTCATCTTTGAGGAAGCCATCATCTTCCCAGTCACCCAAGTTCACAACATTGGTTGTTGTCTTCATTCTTACTCTTACCCAGTACATCCAGTTAGTTCCCAGATCTTGTTTTTCCTACTCATATAATTACTCTTCTGCTACCTCCATGTCTTTGTGCTGTCTATTCTCATGACTGGAATGCTCTCCCCTCTTTATCTGTACCTTTTAGAATCACTGGCTTCTTTCAAGACTCAGCTCACATCCCACTGAGATTAGTCCCTCCCCAGATTCTAGTGCCTTCCGCCTCTGAGATTATCTCCTCCTCTTCATGTATCTTGTATGTACCTATAACTATGAACAGTAGGCGAATTAGTGCAAATAATGAATCCCCTGAAGAGGTCACTGTGGTCAAATTCGTGCTATTTGAAGTTATAGTTAATATGAAATATGCTAATTGGTTCCAGTCCAGTGGAAATATTTGAATTCAAATAATGTGACCACTTCAAAAGATTTATTATTTGCAATAAATAGGTCCTAGCTCTCTGCAGTCCCCATTCCCACTCCAACCCCCGACTCCCAGTAAAATTAAGTTCCTTGAGGGGAGGATGTATTTTTGCTTTGTCTTTGCATCTTCAGTACTTAAAACATAGTAAGCACTTAATACTTTTTGATTGACTGATTGGTGTTGGCAGCAGATTATATCTGCAGCTACCATGGAAGATGATATTTTGACTCTTTATCTCACGTGGAACCCCTTTAATGACTTAGATGCATGTATTGCTGTGAGAGATAATGTAGATCCTTGAATTATTGACTTTTTTTCTAATTTCAGGCTGCTTCCTATTGTTAAATAAACAGTGGAACATAGACTTGTCTCAGAGAATAGAGTCTTCCCCTATTGAGAATAGCAACAGAGCTGAAGGGATCTCAAAGACCAGTAATTGACCTCCTTCATTTTATGGATGAGAAACCTGAGGACCAAGGGGACTTGGTCAAACACAAGTGTCAGAGAGGCAGGATTTGAACCCCAAACTTCTGACTCCTGAATAAGAGCTCTTTCCCTTATACCATGTTCCAGTCCTCATTTCTAAAAATCATTCAGCTCCACCAACTATCACATTGACTGACTTCATCAGAAGTGCTCCAGCAAAGGCTGGAAGACTCCTTGGGCTAAGCTTTTGTCATAGAAGGAAATCTGACATGAGAATCTATAACATTAGGAATATGTAACTGTATTGTAAACTCCGCTGTTACTTAAAAATAGCAACCCAAGAGTCCTGTCAAGTGGAACTAAAGCAAATTTGTTTTTGCTATTTTTTAATATCACTTCTATTTCCCAGTTTATCTCCTTCTCTTACTTCCAGAGTGCTATCCCTTATAACAAAGAACTTTAAAAAGAGAAAAAAAATTCAGCAAACCTAGCTAGTACATTGCAAAAGTGTGACATTGTAGGCAGCATTCCGCATCCACAGTTCCCCACTTCTTCATAGAAGTCAAGGAAGAGTCTTCATCTTTGGATCCAAGCTCGGTCAGACACTCACTCGCTGTATGAGCCTGGACAAGTCACTTAGCCTCTGTTCGCCTCACTTTTCTCATCTGTAAAATGGGGATAATAATAGCTTCTACCTCCCCAGGTTGTTATGAGGAGCAAATGAGATAATAATTGTAAAGCACTTAGCACACAGTAAGTCCTATATAAATAGGAGCTATTATTATAATTATATAACATTCACTTTAGCCGTTTTGTTATAATTTTTTCCCATTTACATTACTTATACATTGTGTATATATTTTTTCCTAGTGCTGCATACTTTACTTGGCATCAATTAATATGTATCATTTTTTTTACGAAAGGGTTGATATGAACAAAACAACCATAGGGTGTAAGCTGGAAGTATCTTTAGAGGTTAGCCAGTCCCTAAAGCAAGAATCCCATCTGTATCATTCCTATAAAGTGGTTACACGTCCCATCTCTACTTGAGAACTTCCAATGCCGGGGATTTCACCGCCTCCAGAGGCAACCCACTCTATTGCTGGACAGTTTTAATCATGAGAAATGTCTTCCATATACCGAGCTTACACTGTAAAAGATACTGTTCATAAAGTTACCAACCTCAATCTCAATTCTGGGGAAAAGTCTCCCATTGGAACATAGCTGCTCATACCCAGAAGTACTTTGAAGACCAAGTAGGGATATTTTACCATTCCCTCGGTCTTTGTTTGTTGCCTTTTCCCCAAAGAAGGTCATAAGATAGTGATTGGTAATCAAGGGAATTTGTAAAAAATTTTCGAAAGACAGGGCAGCTAGGTAGTGCAGTGAATAGAGCACTGGTCCTGGAGTCAGAAGGACCTGAGTTCAAATCCGCCCTCAGACACTTAACACAAAAACTAGCCATGTGACCTTGGGCAAGTCACTTAACCCCAATTGCCCTCCAAAAAGCAAAAAAAAAATGTTTTTAAAATTTTTTTTGAAAATCAAGTTGGTCACCAGACATGAAATTTAATCTTACATACATCTTTTAACTCTAATCTGTGAGGGAATCTGGATTTTATAATGTTTGTCACTCATGTCTTTGCTTGCATTCCTAGTACACATTGGCAGGTCTCACAATCTTTATGCAGTGTCTTATTGTAAGAACAGTTCTGTGATTGTATCTTCTTTAGTGACGTTAAATCATGTTAGAAAAAAAAGCTTTTCTGATATAAAAGACTTAGAAATTCAGGTGACCCGATGCAGGAAAAGACCCTGAGAGACTTTTATTATGTTTCTTGTGAAATTCAAGTTTAGAAAGTCTAAATTGGTTATCAGTAAAAGCCATCTTAATTGATTGCCTAAAATAGTTGAGAATGCATCTAAAAATCATGAGATTAAAGACCCTATAAGAGAGAAACCTGCTCTTTAGTTTCGTAGTTGACTTTTGAATTTGGTAGAAGCAATTGCTACCTGATAGAAAACTGGGAGCTATCACTGGAGATAAAAAGAAATTGCTTTCTAAAAAGCATTACCTCTTTTTGTGTAATGAATTAGGAAAGTGTTAGCAAGACCAAGGAGAAAAAAAGAGCCCAGTACTCCTTCAGTAACTCTGTTTCACAGTAAAAACTCATGTAATTTGAAGGCATATTCTGGAGCCTCTTTAATTATTGACATAAATCACCTTTATTTGTTATTGACTGAAGGCAGGTGAAGTCCATAGTTACAAGAATTTTTCTAGAAGTATCTTGTCATCAATGACTTCTCTAGGGAAAAGAACTGAACATTTTCATGACCTCCCTTTGGCAAACCAACCAAAAATTCCAGTGTGTCCATGTATAATATGAAAAGTTTTGTTTTTTTTATAACCAGCACTTTATGGCCTATTATAAGTCAAGTGTTGTTCTGCCTCTGTGTTTATCATTGTTGTAGAGAAAAACATTAATTTTAACAAAATGATCAAATGTGCATTGCAGGACATTTATCTCCAAAATCCCAACATAAAGTGGAATGACATTATTGGACTTGATGCAGCCAAGCAGTTAGTCAAAGAGGCTGTTGTATATCCTATAAGGGTAAGGACAAAAAAGCTTTAGTCACCTCTTGGGAGTTATCTCTGCCCAATATCCATTGGACAGATATATGTTAGAGTCACATGCAATAGCAAAGGAAGTACAGGGTGTTTTGTCTTCCATGAATTAGCTTCTTAGCCGTCTCATGCTGCTTTGCCCAGATTGGGACAATCTAAAGCCAAATCCATAGTGTTAATGTCCATTTGGAAACCCTAGCATATTGATGACCTCATCCAAGATAATTGGCTGGGTGAAATAACTCATTAAGATCCTAGAGCCAGAAGATCATAAATTTAGGGCTTAGGGAATAATTGGATATATTCAGTTATTCTTTGAATAGCATGTCACTGTCTATTCAACTTCACATGAGCACCCTAAAAGTATACTTTTTATAGTGGAAATGCCTTCCTTTAAAAGGACAAAACTCATCCACATATCCCATATTATCCTCATTGGACCCGATGTGGGTCAGATAGACTAAGCATTATAAACTGAGAATCAGAAAGAGTTATAGGTTATCAGAAATGTTAGTGCTCAGAAGGGCCCTTAGAGATCATTAAATCTCTTCTTTATAAAGGTAAGGAAACTGAGGCACATGGCAATTACCAGTGCTGGAAAGATCACACAACTAAAGCAGCCCACCTGGATAGAATTTTTTTTTCTTCTCAATCCCGAAAGCACTTTGTCCCTTTCTTAAGATACTTGTGATACCTTAAGATGAGGTACTATGTACCTGTTTTATTTCTTTTTTTTTTTAAGCAATTGGGGTTAAGTAACTTGCTCAAGGTTACATGGCCAGTTATTTCTGGGTGTGGTGCTAAGTATCTGAGCCCAGATTCGATCCCAGGTCATCCCAACTTTGGGGCCGGTGCTCTTACTCACTGTGCCACCTGGCCGCCCCTATGTTTTATTTCTTCTAACTGATTCTAACTAGTTCCTTGAGGGTAGAGATTGTCTCATTCAGCTTTGTATTCCTCACAGCACCTACCAATCAATTATTAAATATTTATTAAAGATTTACAATGTGTTGGCTACTGTGACAAAACACCAAGGATTAAGCAGGAGGCAACAGATGGTCCCTCCTCTCAAGGAACTCATAATCTAATGAGGGTGCCTTGTACCAAGTAGCAAAGTTTCAAATATTTGTTGAATTTTAACCAGTTAATCCAAATAAAATCCCATTACCAGAAGCTTAAAAAAAAAAAGGAGGGCAATGTTCTTCTTCCCTCTACCATTGTCTTCATGTCTGTACATTTATATATGCCAGCCTCAGGCAACTAAGAACTTCTCTACTAAGTCATAGATAGAATTGCAATCTGCTTTGGTGGGAGACCTGCTCACAAATGGGAGTTCTCTTCACTGATTAAGGCACAGATACTTTAAGTATTTATGTTATTTTGATGTGACATCTGCATTGCCTTGGAAAACATATGTAATATGTTGAAATCATATAAACATCATAAATGTATCAAGTTACTATTTCTAATTTGTACAATTCTTCCCCACCTCATCTTTATATCTGTTGGTCTGTGGACCTACACACCAAAAGTTTAGATTATTAAATACCAGGATATCTATTAAAAGTGAAGATTTTTTTGTTTTACCTGCTACTGAATTTGTTACTGAATGTGATTGTTGCATGAAAATGCCACTTCAAAATGGTTAGTAATGCATAGCTGCTTAATTCACATATTCTGTATTCATTAGTTCTGGTAATTCTTTTTATCTTTAAACAGAAAGATCCTGGCAAAGTTTGTATGGTCCCTATAAGTTTCTCAAGAGTAGTAATCATATAGAATTTGGGGCAAAATAATGACAAGGCTGTGAGAAATACTGTGAATTGTGCTGCCAGACACAGTGTCTACATGCACTTTACTAAGACTAAAATTTTATTAAGAATAAATTATTAAAAAATTCAAAGCCAGAAAATCAAGTTGGTCACCAAACATGAAATTTAATCCTATTCAATGCACCTTGTAACTCTACTCTATGAGAGACCTAGATTTTATTTTTGTCACTCTTGTCTTTGCTAGCTTTCCTAGTACACATTGGTAAAAATCACATAATTGTCCCTGAATTTCTCTTGCTTCCATAGTATCCACAGCTGTTTACAGGGATTCTTTCCCCATGGAAAGGACTATTACTTTATGGCCCTCCAGGTAAATACACATTTTTATATCTTCTACTTTTGTTTCTGTGTCAACTGAGTTATCTTTTTGTTGAGAGGGATGAATTTATTTTGAAAGTATTATATTCCACTTCTACCCATTGGAAAAGTTGCTATTGTAGGTCTCAGCCCAGCTGAGCCCACCTCCAGACAGTATCTGGCTTCTGCATCTCCGTGTTTTATACATTTAGAAAGTTCAATCTCATTCTTGCATCTCTAGGTACTGGAAAAACTTTGTTGGCTAAAGCTGTGGCTACTGAATGCAAAACAACCTTCTTTAATATTTCTGCATCCACCATTGTCAGCAAATGGAGAGGAGATTCAGAGAAACTCGTCCGGGTAGGAACCCCTGATTTTGTTTTCTATTATTTCTTGTAGTGTAGAAGGCAGTGAGGAGGTGATTTCCCATGGTTTCAAAGATGATACTTGTGAGAAATTTCACTGTGGGGTTTTATTTTCCAAGAACATACAAAATAGAATGACCATTTTTTTTTGCTTTTTTTTTGGAGGGGTTGAGGTAGGGCAATTGGGATTAAGTGACTTGCCCAAGGTCACACAGCTAGTTTTTGTGTTAAGTGTCTGAGGCCAGATTTTGAACGAGGTCCCCCTTGACTCCAGGATTGGGGTCTATTCCATGAGCCACTTTACTTCCCCCCCATTTTTTTTTTGCTTTTTTTTTGGAGGGGGTAAGGCAGGGCAGTTGGGGTTAAGTGACTTGCCCAAGGTCACACAGCTAGTAAGTGTTAAGTGGAATGACCCTTTTTATATGGCCTTTGGTCACATCCTATCATAGGATCATTAACAAAAGACAATAGTCCTCTCTGGATTGTGGTTTCTTGGGGGAATGGAGAAGGAAGAAAGCATTTATATAGCACCTACTATGTGCCATATGATCTCATTTGATCCTCACAACAGCCTTAGGAGGTAGTTGCTGCTAATTATCTCCATTTTACAGTTGAGGAAACTGAGGCGACCAGCATTAAGTGACTTGCCCAGCTACTAAGTGTCTGAGGAGGGATTTAAGCTCAGCTCTTTTTGACTCCAGACCCAGAGCCCCGTGCCCCATGGCGCTACCTAGCTGGCCATCATTTTATGCCCATCCTTTTCCAAGGGATGGCTTATTGTCATTGGCAGAGAAAATGGAAGCCACATAAGAATTAAGCAATTCAGCCTTCCTTTTGTCTTTAGTTATTGTTATCCTATGCTCTTCAAGCAGCAGCTTTCTCCCTTCTTTGATTCTCCATGATGTCGCTTTAAAAAAACAAAAAACAAAACAAAACAGACACCTTTTAAATGATGTATTTCCTTTGTTTGGCATTTAAGGCCCTCTACCATCTGGTTCGAATATCCTCTTCCAGCTCTGTTTCGCGTTTTTGAATTTCATGTACATTTATATTCCACCCAAACTGGACTACTAGCTCATCTCCAAACTCAGTGTCCCATCCATGATATGGAGTCTCTCTTCATTTTTGCCTCTTAGAATCCTTATCTTCCTTTTAGGCTCAGCTCAGACGCTATCTCCTCCGTGAAGCTTTTTATAACTACCCCCCTCAAATTACCTGGTACTATCATAACCCCTCAAGAGGACACTGACTCTGATGACCTGCTCTGGCTTCTACTTGTCTCTGTATCCTCCGCACCTCACAGTAGAAGTAGATGATCAGTAAATATTTGTGGAATTATTATTGTTGATCCTCAGTTTCCTCACTTGCACAATGGTGATAATAATATCTGTTTGGCTTAATTCATGGTTATGAGATAGGATATCTGAAATCTCTAAATGATATTGGGAGGGTCCCAAAGTCCTATCCTCCCTCCTTTTCCTTTTATATACTTCTGCCTTGACACTTTAATATCTGCCCTTGATTTCAAATCTCATCTCTGATGACTCCCCAGATATTTGATCGACTTGAGCTCCCTCTTATGCACTAGACTCACATCTTCCAACTGTTTCTCATTTGCCCCCTCAATCACAATACTTCCCCAAATTAACCTGGTTACCTTTCCCCTAAACCTTAGTCTCCTCTCCAACTTGTGGGTTAATTTTTTTTATTCTGAATTTAACAAACATCAAAGAAAATGAGTATTTCCATATACTTAATAAAATAGAAGAATATTTATATGTGTAACTGTGAGTCTATATACAGTTTGCTTTTCTTTTAAAACTTATGATAGTGCATACCCTTTGATCTAGCAATACCATTACTAGGTCCATATCCCAAAGAGATTAAAAATAAAGGGCAGGGTGGGGGGAAGGACCTATTCATACAAAAATATTTATAGCAGCTCTTTTTGTGGTGGCAAAAAATTGGAAATTGAAGGGATGCCCATCAATTGGGGAATGGCTGAACATGTTATGATATATGATTATAATGGAATATTACTGCACTATAAGAAATGATAAGCAGGCAGATTATAGAAGGACCTGGAAAGACTTATATGAACTGATGCAAAATGAAGTAAGCGGAACCAAGAAAATATTGTACACAGTAGCAGCAGTACTGTTTGATGATAATCAACTGTGAATGATTTAGCTATTCTTAGCAGTACAATGATCTAAGACATTTCCAAAAAACTTATGATGAAAAAATTGCTATCCACCTCCAGAGAAAGAACTACTGGAGTCTGAATGCAGATCAAAGCATACTATGTTTCACTTTCTGTATATTTTTTCATGATTTTTTCCCTTTGGGTCTGTGTCTGCTTTCACAACATGACCAATTTGGTAATGTGTTTTATGTGGTTGAATATGTATAAACCATATCAAACTGCTTAGTGTCTCAGGGAGGGAGGGAGATGAGAGGGGAGAGAAAATTTGGAATTCAAAAAAATTTTTAAATGAATGTTACAAATTAACTTTACATGTAACTGGGGAAAATAAAATATTATTAAAAAGATGATAAATTCAACGTGCAACTTTCAAAGCTACCCAGCTTATCTCTGATTCTTTTTTGCCTTCCTTTTTTTCCTCTTTTGTAAAAAAAAAAATCCTTCAGTGTCTCTCCTTTCTTTCTTTTTCTTTGGAAAATCCCTTCCCATCTTCTTCCTCTCTCCCCTACTCTCTTTAAAAAAAAAAAAAAGGAGCTCTTCTCTTCCGCAGTGGCTCTGAGGTCAAAATGAAGTTCAATCCCTTTAAGACCTCTGACTGAAGCAAGAACCACAAGAGGCATTTCAGTGCCCCTTCCCACATACAGAGGAAAATGACGTCTTCTCCTCTTTCTAAGGAGCTGAGACAGAAGTACAATGTCTGCTCCATGCCTGTTCGAAAAGATGGTGAGGTCCAGGTTATTCGAGGACACTACAAAGGTCAGCAGATTGGCAAGGTAGTCCAGGAAGAAATATGTGATCTACATTGAGCGTGTGCAGTGGGAGAAGGCTAATGGTACAACTGTCCATGTGGTCATTCGTCCCAGCAAGGTGGTTATCACAAGGCTAAAGCTGGACAAAGATCGCAAAAAGATCCTTGAGCTAAATCTCGCCAAGTAGGAAAGGAAAATGGCAAATATATGGAAGAAAACTGTTGAGAAAATGCAAGAGTAAAAATTACATGGCTGTAATTAAATTTCTAGAATGAACAAACAAAAAAAAAGAAAAGGAAAAGCAAAATCCTTGTAACAAATATGTTTCCGACTTCACTAAATAACAATAATAACAGCTGATGTTTATTACTTTTAAGGTTTACAAAGTACTTTAATTGATCCTTACCACTTACCTATGAGATAGGTATTGCTATTATTTTCATTTTACAGATGAGGAAACTGAAGTTCATGAAAGTTGGGTGATTTACCCAGAGCTCTACAGCTAGTTAAGTGACTAAAGCAGCTGAATTTGAATCCGTATCTTACTGACTCCGCTTCACTCTTTCACCCCATGTTGCTTCTCTGAGATCCCAACACTCAGTCTCTTAGGTTAGAATTCTTGGTGTTCTCTTTTACTTTTCCCTCTCTCTCACCTCCTATACATAAGCCCTGTGAAATTGCTCTTGCATATTATTTCTGAATTTTATTACATATGCCCTGTTTCTATTGCCACCATTTAGATACAGGCCATCATTAACCCCAACTGGATTCTTAAAACTGGCCTTCTAATAGTTCTTCCCATTTCTGTTCTCTGCTTTCCCCAAATTCCTTTTCACAGTGTGGTTAGATTTCTCTTCTTTATGCATTGTGTAAGCAAGTTCATGTTGTTCCTTTGCTTCTAAGTCTTCAATGGCCTACCAAGTAAAATACAGGTAGTTAAAGGTCTCCATAGCTTGGCACTACCTTACTTCCTCATGTACTCTGTTTTCCATATTTTTTATGTTATTCTCTTTCATTGTCCTCTGCCTTCCAAACCGCAGTGACTACTTCTTGTCTCCTACATGAGCTCATGCTTTCTTGCCTTTGTTCCTTTGTCCTAGTTTCTGGAATCTCTATTCAACTATTGAATTCCAGTATGCTCTGTAAAAACCAACTTAAAAATGACTTCCTCCATGAAGTCTTCTGAACATCCCTTTAGGTGGCACCTCCCTTGAATAATAACCTTTCCTCCTTTGTACTTAACATAGCACTTTACTTGAATTTATTAAGTATTATATATTATCTCAAATGATATGTGTAAAGTTCTTTGCAGACTTTAAGTGGCATATGTCAATTTTCTTTTCTTTTCTTTTTTTAAACTAAATCTGTAATTTCATTGGCATAGGGAACTCCTGGTTTGAGGAAATTGCATCTACCAATATAAATCAGAAACTGCTCTGAAATTTAGTTCCTGGGGAACCAAGAGATTAGGTGATTTGCTCAGGAGCACACAATTAGTCTGTGTCTCAGGCAGGACTTGAACCCAGGTCTAGTCTCTCCACTGTTCTAGATGCCTCTCTGTTGTTATCTTCATTGCCATCATCAACATCATCACATTCTTTTTTTTTATGGAGTGCAGATAGAAATAGGCTGGGGAAAGCTACTATCCTATTTCTACTCCTTTACATATAATGTTCTGAACATTATTGCACAAGAGAATAGAATAACTGCTTTTTGTAGTAGAGTAAACCCATTTAAAGTGGAACCTCATCCGTTGTAGGTCCACTGAGAATGTCCTCAGCACAACTCAAGTAGCACAGATAGGACAACAGGGATGGACCACACCTCACGTTGTTCTCACATAGTTTTTATCTACTAGGTCTCTATGTTTTGAGAGCTTTTCAGACCTTCAGAAAGCATTTATTGAGTACCTACTTTGTACTAGACACTGATGGGGGACGGGATCCCAATAGGTTCAGCAGGAACCCTGATCTCATCCAAGACCAGGAAACCTGCAAGGGCGTCTGGAAAGAATTCAGCTCAGCCTTGCTTGGAGTTAGAGTTGAGAAATTTTATTATTACAGCGGGCAAGAGTCCTTTAGGGGACCTGCAAGTGAGAGGGGTACATGCTTTTACCTTTAAAGGGTAGGGCTGCCATTGTCAGGGCTGACCTGACGGGAGGGGCCTCAGTGCATAGACAAAGGTCAGAGCTGACCAAGAGGAGCATGGGAATAGACAGTTTAGATAAGATTTGGGCCAGGTTGTTAAGGAGACAAAAGGCAAGGACAAAGGAGGGTGTGGGCCAGGCCTGGGAAGAAATCAAGAGATTAAGTAAGAACAAAGGGGTCACAGGGTGTTGCCTAGGTGGAGTGTGGGATAGGGAGAAGGGGCAGAGCTCAAGGATGGGAAAGGACAAATTACAACTTCACAGACTGGTTTTACAAGCTGGTTTGACCTAGACCCAAGGTACCCCATCTACACTAGGGATACAAAGACAAAAAAACCAATTCTTTATCTCAAGGAACCTATTTTCTGTTTGAGGGGAGGGAAAGATGCAGAATAAATCTATCCAAAGGAAATTCAAGGTGGTTAGGGAGGTGGGGCACAAGTAGTTAGGGAGGGGGGTCAGGAAGGGCTTCTTGTAGGCATTGGGGCTTGAGGTGTGTCTTGAAAGAAGAGATTCTGTGGAGATTAGGAGGAAGTACATTCCAGGCATGGGCATGGCCATTCCAAAGTCAGGGAGTTCCACATGTGAGGTACCGAGAGATGGCCAAGGTGGCTGCATTGCAGAGTATAAGAATAGGAGCACTGCGCAAATAAATCTGGAAAGAAAGGTAAGGGCCAGGTTGTTGTAGCAGCAACCACATTGGCATCCCCAGGATGGCTGCTAACACACGTTCTTAGATCTGCTTTGCTAGAAGAAGGGCTTAAGGGGTCAACAATCCTTTTTTTAATTACAGTCACTAGTTCAGGGGAAAAGTCAGTGCCTTGAACTTCAGGGAAAACTACAAGCAGAGAAACAAAGATCAACAGACAGGCCTTCTAACTGCCTGAGAATAGCACAGATCAACAGACAGATCCAACTGTCTGACCAACAGGATACATACATAGTTATCAGAGAGAGAAGCACCAACATCTGGGTTTTTTAAAGCTGGAGGGCTCCTGAATGACTACCCAGAGTCTCATCTGGTCAAATCACAAGAACACTCTTCCAGTAAGTGAGCCCCCAAAGCAAAATGCTAACCTCAGAGTGTATATACCCTTTTTTGTTATGGAAATGGAACCCTTAAGGATAATGGTGAGACCCAAAGTATAGGCCGAGGGCATCTCAACCCTCATGACCCAGTGACAAATTAGAAATTAGCAAAAGATGTGAAAGCCTTCCTACAAGCAAGCCTCACCTAAGCAAGCTTTCCTTAATGGGCTCTGCTTGAGGCAGATCTTATATTCCATTAACATTACAGTTGTGAAGAACTTTACATCCAAATAGAAGAGTTTATATGTGATTCCAGAGGCAATGGGAAGCAACTGGAGTTTATTGAGTAGGTAATAAAGTAGTGGGACTTCTGCTTAAGAATACTTAAACAGCCTATATAGAGGGTAGATCTGAATGGAAAGAGACTTGAGGAAGTGAGACTAATTAGGAAGCCATTGCAATGGTCTAGGGAAGATGAGGGTCTCACTTAAGATGACAGCTATGTGGATAGAGAAGGGGTCAGATGCAAGAGATATTGTGGAGATGAAAACCAACAGAATTTGGAAACTGATCAGTTATGTAATTTCAAGGAGACAGTAGAGTTAAGGATAACCCCAAGGTTATGAACTAGGAATATTAAAAGAATGGTGACATCCTTGACAGAAATGGGAAAGTTTGGTAGAGGAGGTCGTTTGGAGGAGAGGAAGGAAGAAAAAGACATTTGACTTCTATTTTGCACATGTTGAGTTGGAGATGTCTGAGACCCCCAGTTTGAAATGTCCAAGAGTCAGTTGGTAACATGAAAGTGGAGCTCAGGAGGGAGACCAGGGCTGGATATATAGATCTGTGAGTCATCTGCATAGAGATGGTAATTAAACTCATGGGAACTGATGAAGTCATTGAGGGAGAATGTAAAGAGAGAGAAAAGATGGCCCAGGACGAAACACTGAAGAACACTCATCTTTAGGTAGCATAATATGGATGATAAACCATCAACGAATTCTAAGAAGGAGTGATGAGACTGGTAGAAGGAGACCCAGGAGTCTCCTTGTGCCATGTGTCATGAACACCCAGAAGGAGAATGTATCCAGGAGAGAGAATTCAGTTAATAGTGTTAAATGCAGCAGAGAGGTCAAGGGTGAGAACTGAGAAAAGACCTTCAGATTCGACAAATAAGAGATTGTTGATAATTTTGAAGAGGGCAGTTTTAGTGGAGCAGTGAGGCCAGAAGCAAGATTGCAAAGGGATGAGGAATGGGTGAGGAGAAAAAGTGAAGGCAATGAGTGTTGATAGCTTTTTATAGGAATTAAGCTAAGAGAGGGAGGAGAAACATGAGAATGGTAGCAGAAATGTTTGGCTCTATCTAGTGAGGGTTTTTCATGGATGGGGCAGACCTGGATGTGTTTGTAAGCAGCAGGGAAGGAACCAGTAGATTGGTAGAGATTGAACATTTGAAGGCAGAAGGATAATTGAGGGGCAATCTGCTGGACAGGATCAGAGGGGACAGGATAAAGGGCTCTTATAGAAGATTTGGTCTTCGTTAGGTGAAAGACCATTTCATTATCAGAGACTGGAGAAAAGAATGGAGACAGTAGGGGATGATGTCAGGAGGTTTTGAAATGATGACAAGGGGAGATGGGGAGCTCATGAGGAATGGCCTTAATTTTCTCAGTGAAGTAAGAAGGTATGTCCTGAGTTGAGTGGGTGGGAAGAAAGAGAGAGGAAGGTGTGAGAGGCTTAGAGAGAGAAAATATGATTTGGAATAACTTCTATGTAAAGTAGGATGTGGTAAAAAAAAAAAAATAGCTTTAGAAAGGTGAGGCATAGGGAGAGATAGAATGATAAGGGGTAGGTAAAGGAATATAAAAATTTTTTTTGTTATGGAAATGGAACCCTTAAGGGTAATGGTGAGATACAAAGTATAGCATGGTGGGGGTGGGATGGAGAAATAGGCAATGGGATTTATACTATTGCATTTGGGAGAATGTTTGATGAGTAAGCAATAAGAAAATAATAATAATAGTTTATGTTTACATAATGATTTAAGGTTTACAAAATGCTTTCACAAACATCTCATTAGATAAAATATTCCTATAGTCATAGAAAAATTAATTCTCATATTTTAGTGGCTAAATTGGTGTCCCTTGGGCCTACCATTTGATCTCTTTTTGATAGATTGTGGCTTATTTGTTAACTTTCATTATGTCACTTTTAGCTTACTAAGTGATTTTAAATTTGTGGTCTGTGTGTTCTCATCAGTGGATACTAAAAGAATATAGTCAAACCTCAAATAACCAAGATACAGCTTACCAGAATTCTCAGTTAGCCTAATTAAAAAAAGAAAACAAACCAATTGGTCTGCTTTTTATAAATCCAATGTTTCTAATGTTAACATTAGAATTGATTAATTCCCTCTCCCCTGCAAACAAAACAAAAAATACCACACAACCGACAATTGGAATGTGCACATGTAAACATGAGCATTTGAGCACACACAAACACAGTGACAGGTAACACTAGCACACAGAGGGGGGCTGCTAGCACAGGTTCATTCGAGCTGGTCAGACAGGAAGACAGCTTTGGAGGGGTTAATAATCTTACTTTATTCTAGTCTAGTCTTCTCAAAGGGGTTTCTGATAATGGAAGCACCAACTCTTACGGCATTCCCTAATCATCCTTCTTGCAGGGGCCACGAGAAGGGTAGGCAACTACCCCTACATCTCCATGGGGTCAATTGAGACAGGCACAGCTTGTACGCTCCCCTAAATCCCCTTAAGCCTCAATGGGGGTTGCTTGAGGCAAACACAAATTCCCCTCAAGCCTTGTGGGGACCGATCAAGGAGCACACACCATTCCAGCATTCCAACCTAAGGGTTCCCCACTCCCTGACCAGTGCCCATCTGCTTTATAGGGCAACAGACAAAGAAGGCATATTGCCAGCAATAGCCTCCAATTTTATATTACCTCATCCCTATATCTCACTGTGCAGTTGCAGTGGATATTTATAACTTAAACTCAAAAATTTATATTATTTATCATTATATAATGCTGCTCAAACATGGTGATATTTTGAGCCATAATTGTGAGAATTTATATCTAATACCTGAAAACAAGAGATTGTTATGGCTATGTATCCTGGGAAACTAAACTCTAAAAAAGAACAAAAATCCACTATACAAACACTGAAATCCTCCTTAAACACACACACACACACACACACACACACACACACACACACACTTCAATCATAATCAGAATGTCCCAGAAGCAGTACACATTCAGCTCAGTCTCCCAGACCTTTGCCATCTACAATGAGAATTTATGTTCAGAACTATCATACTAAAACCCTGCAAACAATATATTAAAGAGAAGTTTGATAATGTTCCCTGATTTGAGTGAAATAAGTAAGTCAGATCAGATGTATTAATATTTACATCAAGGGCAAGTTGAAAAAGACCTTTTTTGTTAACCTTGAATTAACCAGAAAATTCATTTAGCCAGATTCTCACATTTCACTAGGGTTTCAGTTATGTGGGGTTTTGTTGCATTTAAGTTCAGTTTAGTGGAGAGGAATTTGTTAACTTTCCTTGGCCCAGTCCACTTTTTTTGTTTTTGTTTTTAAATTTTAAAGACTAGGTCTTTCTTGTCTTGCCCAGTCTAGAAGGGCAGGAAGTACAGGGGCTTCTCGTGGGATCCTGCCCATGACCAACATGGGAGCTTTGACCCATTCCATTTCCGACTTGGACCAATTTGCCCCTCCTTAAGTAACCTCATGGCCCCTTGCTCCTGGGGGCTCACCGTATCCATGAATATGAACTTAACTCAGTCTATCAGCATAATCCACTGTAGCCCAGAAGTCCCAGGCTCCAAAGATCGGCTAGATTCAGCCCCCTGTTAACAGGGCTTACAGACATAGACTATTGTAAATTCATACCGAATACCTACCCCATTTTTTAAATTAAAAAATAAATTTATATTTATTTATTTTAAAAATTATTTTTAAAAAATTTATTTAAACAATTTTTTTAATTTAAAAAAATTAGAAAAAGGAAAAATCTAACTTCTCCTGACTTCAGGAATTCACATCCTGTCAGAACTCATGCTGAACACTGTGTCTTGATTTTCTAAGCGCTTGGCATCTAATGGTGGAAAAACACTTGGCCTGGCATAAATCTGCTCTCTCTGTTTAGAAGCCTTTCACAGGACCTTTAGGACTTTCCCCTAAATCAGAGAGGGGAGTTTTCCTGACATTTGTTTTTCTTATTTCAATTAAAGAGTTATTTATAGATAAAGGTTTGGTTATGTCCCTCTTCTCCTAATGGGTGAAGGCATTTGTTTATGCCTTTTAAGAATGTGATTGCTATTGAATAGTTGAGTGATCTCTTTAGCAAATGCATGCAACTTGTTGATACCTACTTTCTTTCAATTCCACAAGTTCTATAGAGGATTCACCTGATTTCCTCCCAGTCCTTGGAGATCCTTAGGTTTGCTATTCTGAGCATATTCATGCCTTACATATTCTGATACTGTGGAAAGAACTCTGGACTGAGAGTTGAGGCTCTCACTTTGCCATTTTCTGACCTTGGGTAAATCACCTCATTTCTCTGAGGACAGTTTCTTCTGTTGTAAAATGAAGAGATTGGCCTAGATGATTTAGTATGAATAAAACAAAAAGGTTAGTATGCAATACACTGTGATTTTATCTTATGCTGGGGTTGGTCAGTCAACCCATAAGACAAAAATCATTCATAGCCAACTTTATCTTCTTTCCAATGCCTTAAATCTCATATAAAGTTTAGGAATTTGAAATGGGAGTCTGATAAGTCTGCAGCTAGATGAGACCTTGTTACTTATCATTGGGGGATGAGAAGAGTAAATAAGGAGTGGCTGTAAACCAGTCTGGGCTCTTCTCATGCATTGTCCCAGCTCCAGAGGACTTGAGGGTGAGGGTTGGGAAACATGGCCTGTGGATCCACTACTTCCCAGTGCTGCTGGATGGTTTTGCACCTGCATTGTTGTACGTAGATCTATTTTTTCTATCTTTTTCTTTTTTGTTGTTTACTGCATGTGGTTGAGCTTACTTAAGTTAAATGCATTTCTGATACAACTCCACTATGTTGTATCTTCCATTTTTTATTCCTTAGAGTAGATTGCAGTTGCCCCATTCATTTTTAACCTTGTGATCATCATGTTTTATGGCAAGGAAATGAGCAGGACACTGTTTAAACTAGAGTTTTTCTCATGATCATTCTGAACCTGGTTTCTTGGGGAACCTAAGTCTTATTGCACATCCTGTTACTTCTCTTCTCTACCCCCTTTCCTAGAATAACCCTTTTGCAGTTATTTCTAGCAATTATTTGTAACTATAAATCTATTACTGATAAGAGAAATTGTCGTGAGTGACTTTTAAAAAATATAGCTCTTGTGCCCATATGTTATGATGCTGTTCTAGCTTCTGTTATCAGGGGCTAACCACTAGACTGGGAAGTCAGGGAATGAGTTCCCGGTTTGAGCTCACCCACTGAAGACTGGGTAACCTTGGGCAAATCACTTACCCCTTTCTGGATATGATTTTAACAAATGATAAATGGAAACAAGACCATATAACCCCAAGGGGCAGTGCTAGGATGAATAAGTGCAATGATTGTAACTGTTAACATGATTCACCAAGTACAACATAAATGCTTAATGATTTCACCCTTATAAGCCCTTAAGTGAGAGCTACTAAGACTTTTACCATGAGCATTTAAAGAGTTGTTTTTTCCTTGGTACAGGTGTTATTTGAACTCGCTCGGTATCATGCCCCTTCGACAATCTTTCTGGATGAACTAGAGTCAGTAATGAGTCAGAGAGGCACTGCTCTGGGGTGAGTGAAGACTTTGGCTTTCGTTACAGAATAATATATTTTTTGTTGTCATTTCCACCCCCTGTGTCTGATAATCAGAAACCCATCAACATTTACCAGAACAATGAGCCCATTAATAAGCCAACGCATTCTCAGCAAACAGATGGGAAGTCCTTTAAATTAATCTTATTAACTGAATAGATGCTTTAAATAGTTTCTTTGACTGGCAAAAATTTATCCTCCACCCAGGAGTGTTTTTTAGGACTAAAGATCATCCAGGCCCAGTGTACCAGGCTGCCAGCATCATTCTGCTGGCATGAATGAGTTGGATATAGCTGCTTTCTCTGGATCCATGGATCCAGCCTCTCAGCCACAGGGCTCTCCTCCTCAGTGGGTACCAAAGAAGGGGTATTTCATGCCCTTAAAAACGCCTCTCAAGAGAAACTCAAGGCCAAGGTAGCAACTTTAGTGCTCTGTAACATCGAAAAAGGCACGCAGCATATCTGAACTGATATTCTACATGCTGTGGCCAAAGACTCAATACCTCCTGATATTATCAGCAAGAAAGAACAGGTGTCCAGCCAGTGAATTATTCCCCTTTTTCCTGAAAGATATTTTTTTTAGTTTTATGCCTTGATCAGGCCATTGTATCTGACTTGGAATCTCAGACCTGGCATGGATGCCAGAGGCCATCTGGTCTAACCTGTATTTGAATAGGCATTACCTCTATAATATCCCTTACAGCAGCTGCTCGATTTACCTCCAGAGACAGGGAACCCACTATCTTCCAGGCAGCATGTGTGGCTTTTGGACAATTCTTACTGTTGGGCAGTTTTTCTTATGTCAAACAAATCTGCTTCCTTGCAATTTCTGTCTGTTCCTAGTTGAGTCCTCTGGGGCCAGGCAAAACAAATCTGGTTTCTTTTCCATGTGTTGGCTTATTTAGACACTTGAAGATGGCTGTCATGTCCCCTGGCCCATTCCTGTCTGCTCTTCTCTGTGTGAAATATCTATAGCTCATTCAGCTGGTTCTTCTTATGTAGTACAGTCTCTAGGTCCTTCACTTTTCCAATTGTCCTTCTTCAAATGCATTCCATCTTGTCATTGTCCTACAAAATGTTGAATTGTCCTAGAAGAAAATTTTAAGTCATATCTTTTTTTGAATATATTATTTTTTCCAATTGCATGCAAAAACAATTTTTTTTTTGCTTTTTGGAGGGCAGTTGGGGTTAAGTGACTTGCCCAAGGTCACATGGCTAGGTTGTTTTTTTGTTTTGTTTTGTTTTTGGTGTTAAGTGTCTGAGGCCAGATTTGAACTCAGGTCCTCCTGACTCCAGGGCTGGTGATCTATTTACTGCACCACCTAACTGCCCCGCAAGAACAATTTTTAACATTATTTTAAAAAATATTTTGAGTTTCATATTCTCTCCCTCTCTCCCCCTTTCTTCCCTAAAGTGATACATCTTTTTTGTTGTTGTTTTGGTTTTTTTTTTTTTTTGTGAGGCAATTGGGATTAAGTGACTTGCCCAGGGTTGGTGCCTGGGGTCACACAAGTAAAGTGTAAGTGTAAAGTGATATCCTTTAAGAAAATCCATCTAGTTAGAGGATAAGTAATTCCCAGAGACAATATAGATCCACACTATGTTCCTGTGCAAACGTTCTTACTCCCTTCACTGTCCCCTATATAGAATCATAGATCTAGAGCTGGAAGAGACATTAGAGGCCATCTTGGCCATCTCTTTCATTTCACAGATAAGGAAACTGAGGCCTAGAGAAAACAGGTGATTTTCCATGGATCATATAGTTAAGAAAGGGCATAGTCAGGATTTTATTCCAGATCCTGCAACTACCAGTCCCACTGGATGGTGGCTTCTCTTGCACCATGGCTTCCACCTTTTGGGCAAGAAATAGAAAGTTCTGCTCTCCTCCAAAGCTGTTGTTCAGTTGTAGCTGACCCTTTGTGACTCCATTTGGGGTTTCCTTGGCAAAGACATTAGAGTGGCTTATCATTTCCTTCTCCAGCTCATTTTACAGATGAGGAAAGTGAGGCAAACAGGATTAAGTAATTTGCTTACAGCCACACGGGTAGTAAGTGTTTGAAGTCAGATTTGAACTTACATCTTTCTGACTCCAGGCCCAGCACTCTCTCCACTCAAAAGACAAGAATTTAAATGCTCATCCTTTTAGCTGAGTCTAAAGAGACAAAGTGAAAACAATGAGCTGAGCAGCTTTCTAGTGATTTGGTCAATGCAGGTAGCTACTTTGGGTTATCTGAGCCTAGGAAAAGAGGTTTTTTTCCTTAAAGTGGTTTTTGGAGGAAAGGGAAGGGATAGGAGACAAACTTAATTGTGCAGAAAACTGTCTCAATTTTGCATTCTGACTGCTTATGGGGTAAGCTGTACCTTCATTGTACTTATATTGGTTCTTCCATTAAAAGCACAGAAAACAGCTTCAGTTTGGCTATTCATGTCTCTTCTTGTGACAATTTAAGATCTCTAAAAATAGGCAGCTTATGTACATTGGTTTATCAAGAGACTATATAATACCTATA
This sequence comes from Petaurus breviceps papuanus, assembly GCF_028583685.1. Classification (NCBI taxonomy): domain Eukaryota; kingdom Metazoa; phylum Chordata; class Mammalia; order Diprotodontia; family Petauridae; genus Petaurus; species Petaurus breviceps. The sequence goes on along the minus strand of NW_027185674.1, from coordinate 5,619,077 downwards.
ATGCTGCAGATGGACACAGCTTCATCGCCTCTAATCCACCAATAACACCAATAACATCCTTGTCTTCTGCTGTTTCCTAGTTTACTGCCAATCCTCAATTTGATGGCTTTTTCTGTTAAATACCACCATTAGCATTCACTCACTTCCATTCTGTTCATCTTTATGCCAAGATTAAACTGTCATATTTTTTTTGTTTTTGTTTTCTGGCTTCGGTATCAGTGGCTTCTCAGTGTAGTGAAATGAAGGGGGAATTTGACATAATGCACGAGTGTTAGCTAGTATAACTTAATCATGGTTTGTAGTTGGAAAGAATTTGATATAGTGACTAGTAGTTAGCTTACTGTGAGTTATACTGTTGGATATAAAAGTGATGGTTCCCCTTCACTTTGGAAATTCATGCTTTTCTTCTTCTTGGTAGGGGAGAGCATGAAGGAAGTCTTCGGATGAAAACAGAATTGCTAATGCAGATGGATGGGCTGGCTCGATCTGAAGATCTTGTCTTCGTTTTAGCAGCTTCCAATCTGCCATGGTAAGAGACCAGGATGGTGTGTTTTGCATACATTTGCCTGAGCCTCGAAGCACAGATAAAGATTTCATCCAAAGAACTTAGGGAAAAGCTTTTATATTTGGTTAAAGCATTTGAAAATGAATGTGAAGCTTTTCTGTTAGGCTCTGCAATTCTTACTACTTATACCAAGTAAGAATCATTCTTAATAAAGAAAACATATGTTAGTACTACTATATGCTAATATTTTAAATGTACTACTTCCATTTTGAAAGCCAATTTTAAAAAATTACATTTAAGCTACACAAGGCTTTGACATAGATCTAGAAAGTACTTAAAAATCTCCAGGGCTCAAAGAGTATTCCTGAAGTGGTACAGTTGGATTTAATGGGCATATTTTTTTTTAAGTTAAGAGGAAAATCTTTTCTTTATCGAGATCACAGTAAGTAGAAAAAATAAATATTCTCTAATTGAATACATAATCCACCATTAGAATCCTGGTTTTAGGGTCAATCAAATAAAAGTCCTGGAGAAGTGACAGTGACTTCTCTGGCCTTATGCCTGATTCATGGCAAAGACCAGATAAGGACCCAGATCTTCAAATCCCTTACTCCATTTCTCTTCATCCATTTCACCTACAATGATACATATGTCAAGAAGGTGAAAATGGGAATAAGAACACCTGCCCTCATCCGAGTGACACAATCATTATATAGGATGATGTCTGCGAAAGCCTTAGAAACTGTCAAGTACTCTATAGATGCAAAGAAATAAAAAGAAATAAAAACGTGTCATAAGAAAGTCTTAGTCATGTTCTCAGAGAGAATACACATCATATTCTTGGTTCTTCTAGTGAGGATAGTAATCATTGACCCTTCTGGAGCTGAGGAAGCTCTTTCAGGCTAGTATCAAACCCTATTTGCGACATCTTTCAGGGCAGAGCACTCAGCTGTCCCTTAGGATTCTATTAACTTATTCATTCCACTCTGCAGAGGAAGAAGTTGGCCTCTTCTCGTGACTAAAATGAAGCACATTATTTCTATCTATTTAGCCCTTTCACTGACCTGCTGTGTCAGGGAATGGTAGGTAGAGAAAGGAAAAATAACATCTCATCTGGGTCATTGCATGTGAAAATAAGCAGAGGAATAATAAATATTTCAACTTTAATATTATCATTTAAGGTAATAGGCAGGTTAGAAATGTTTAGTGTGCACAATTAGGGCTAATTTGACCTGCCCCAATTGCTGAGCATTCATAAACCTAGGCCTAGGAGTCTGGAGGGAAACTGGATATTTAACAGAGCCATTAAGGCAAATCCCATCTTTAGACGTCTACTTAATTCAATGATAATTTGCCCAAATAATGAAGGTATGAAGCAAGTGAAAGCTGATCTCTGCTCAACTGTTAGCAGTAGTTTGCAGCTTCCTGTATCCTCTGGGAAACCAAACCCCAGATTAAAAAAATGAGAAATTTGGAAGAAATAATGGGAGTAAAATGATTTGCATTGAAAGTAAAGTTGCATTGGAAGTTGTCCTGAAAAAAAAAAAAGAGTGAAAATAAAGCTGTAGTGAATTGATGAATTCTTGTCTCTTCTTTTGCCTGGCAAACTGTGTTTTTCACTCATGTGTTTGTTCTCCACCCTGCGCATTTAACTACTGTGGAAAAGTAAAGTTCGAAGCCCCTCTCCCCTTTACTGTCTCTCCTTTATTATTCAGTGTGGTATCTCTCTCATTGGAAGACATTGCTTTGTGACTGTGTATGTGAGTGACCAACATACATGATCCCAGCTGAAAAAGATCAGTAACATGAACTACAGCTTTTCCTAGAGTGAAGACAGGTGTGTTCTTCAAATTGTGGGCACAGCTCGTTTGCTTTCCCTGACTCTGCATCTTGGTCTTGTGTCTCACTTGTCACATTTGCTCCAAATTTTGATACCACTTAGCAGACACCTACACTTTGTATTCTTTTTCCCCCTAATTTATTGCTTGAAGTTGCTTCCTTCTGCCTGTCTTAAGTGTCCCATGTAGTAAAGTAACTACTTTTACCTACTATTACTGTCATCAATTGATTTCAATTTAACTTAATTCAACTTAATTCTCTGTACAGTCTCAGAGTAGGAAAGAACACACCATCTTGTTCAACCCTGTACCTGAACAGAAAAACCTTCTATAACATCCTGATAAGCTGTCAACTAACCTTTGCTTGAAGGCCTCTAGCAAGGAGAAGCCTATTTCCTCCCAAAGGAATAGCCCTAATTGCCAAGATGGTTATAATTGCTTCATGAGAAGCTCGGGGTCAGTAAAAGCCTCACTGTTTCCCAAATGGAATCCAATACCCCTTCCTTCTCCTGTTCAGCTCAGGACCCAGCTTGCTTTACCTCTGTACTGTCTGTCCCAGATATACATACATACTGTTGGGTGAGTTCTATAGGGTATCCATCCAAGTGCATGTTGACATAGGGGCAATTCTTCACCTACTTGGCTTTTCTTGAGTGGATGGACAGGTTAAACTCAGGAGGTTCTGCAGTGTTCTGAGACTTGGTGCAGTTAGAACAATGTCTTTCACAAACAGGAGGAGCCAGAGGACCTCTCTATTCACAGGGAATCTCTCTTGGACTTGTACCATGATGGAGCTTCACCATCAGTCTCCCTGATTCATGCCTTATCTGAAGCTTATGATCAGAGAGGGTCATTGAACAGGGTTATGTCTGTTGTATCTATCAAGGAATCTTGAATGACCTTGGTGTAGAGATGGGAAACACATAAGACAGCACTCTCTTCAACTCAATCAAATGGTTTTTGTTTTCTTTTCATAATCAACAAAGCATAATGGGATATTACATTCTCTATGGTTTTGACTTCATTGCAAAGTAGTAAACGTGTGGTCTATTGTTGAATATCACTTGTGGACGCTGCTTATTGTCTGCTAATATCCTCATCACAGACTCCTTCAATTTGTGTGCATAAGACTCAAAGATTCTATATCAATAAGACAGTAAATCTATAGGTCAGTAGTACTGATGTTCTCTCAGTTACTTTTTTTGGTAATAATAAGGCTCATAATTTTTTCTACGCCTTTCATATCTTTTTCTTCTTCAGAGAGAACTTTGCATATTAGTCCCTCAATGCACTCACAATTATATTATCTCCAACATTGAACTCCTTTACATATACTTGGTTCAACCTGCCTCGTATTGCATCTTTGTTTTCTTTATTGCTATTTCTACCTCCTCTATAAACACTTCTGAGACTGTGATGTTGGGGTCCCAGAGTGGTTATTCTACTATCCTTGTTGGAGAAACAGTTTGTTGGAATGGTCTTTGCAATTGTTTTCCATTTTTCTTCTGTCTATACTTCTTGCATAGTCATCCTTGAACTCCTTTGGGATTACTTGGCTTGGTTAGATACCTTGCCAAGTTTTTTTTTTTTTTTTTTGCTTTTTTGGAGGGGATAAGGCAGGGCAATTGCGGTTAAGTGACTTGCCCAATGTCACATGGCTAGTAAGAGTTAAGTGTCTGAGTCTGCATTTGAACTCAGGTCTTCCTGACTCCAGGGCCAGTGCTCTATTCACTGTGCCACCTAGCCACCCCTCCAAGGTTTCTTTAAACTGGTTTCACCCTGCTTTGAGACAATATTGTTGATAATCATCCATCATTAGATTTTACGAGTGAGTTTATATTCCAACCCAGTGTTGCCTTTGGTGGCCATTTTTCTTTGACAAAGAAAGAAGTTATTTCCTGAATAAATTGTTTTTCTGAACTCTTTTGGCTTTCTTCTTGGGCCAATTAATTTGCACTGACCAATTACTCTGGATGAAATTTTTAGAGTTGGTGTTGATGTCAATTCCACTTACCATTTTTAATTTTCATTTACTTTTTTTTTTTTTTGCTTTTTGGAGGGGCAGTTGGGGTTAAGTGACTTGCCCAAGGTTGCACGGCAAGTTTTGTGTTAAGTGTCTCAGGCCGGATTTGAACTCAGGTCCTCCTGACTCCAGGGCCGATGTTCTATTCACTGTGCCACCTAGCCGTCCCTTTTCCAGTTACTTTTTTTTTTTTAAAGCAATCGGGGTTAAGTAACTTGCTCAAGGTTACACGGCCAGTTATTTCTGGGTGTGGTGCTGAGTATTTGAGCCAAGATTTGATCCCCAGGTCATCCCAACACTGGAGCCAGTGCTCTTACTTGCTGAGCCACCTGGCCACCCTTTCCAGTTACTTTTTAAAAAGTAATTTAGAGTTGTTTCAATTTACAGGTATCGTTTTTCTAATTCTCCTTATTTTTGTTTATTTTTAACCAATTCTGTTCTCAACTCTGAGAAGTTGATGTTACAGGTTTAAATTTGTCAGGCATGTAATATTTAGGAAATCGTTAGCCCTTGCCACTCCCCAAACCCCTGTTCTCTTTGCATCTAGAATAGTTTTATTCATCACTTTTTTTTCTCACTAAGAGAGAGAATCAGCACACATCCTAAGTCCAATTCAGCTATGTTGGGTACCTGTAGAAATATTATATACAGTTAGGTTCTTCCTGTATTCACAGGAAGTCACCTCACTTTGCTTTTGCCCATGTTCCTCTCTCCAGTTACTATGTACTTTCTTTTTTGAACATGACTAATTAACCTTTAGTAATTATTAGTAAGTCTCTCCTGACCCCTACAGATTTCATCTCCTTTCCCTCATGCCCCTATTACCTCACTTGGTACCTGGTCAGACCAAGCTAACCAGAGAGGGCCTTCTGGTCCATTTCTTTTGTTAAAAATGGGGTTCTCAGCCAATCTAGGGACAGCATCCTATCAATATGACCCATAAAATCAAACTAAAAGTATATCTGTGATATTAAGATTCCCTAAACAAAGTCCCTAGATAATCGGTTCATTCTATTTTATTATGTTGTCTTTAACTCTTTTTTTTGACATTGCATGCTGTCACCTCCATTTGTGCAAAGAGGCTTGAGATTATGCACTTAAAATAAACTCTGTAGGGGTGGCTAGGTGGCACAGTGAATAGAGCACCAGCCCTGGAGTCAGGAGGACCTGAGTTCAAATCTGACCTCAAGACACTTGACACAATTACCAGCTGTGTAACTTTGGGCAAGTCACTTAATTACTCTCCAAAAAGCAAAAATAAAATAAAATAAAATAAAAAACTCTGTATGCCCAAAAAGTCCTTATTCAATCTTTGATGAAGAGATTGCCCTTTTTTTTTTTTGCTTTAACCTTGATTTTATTGGATAGTCCCCTAATTGAGCCTTATTACACATGCCAGTTCTTTTTCTTTTGACACATTCCACTTAAACAAAAGACCTTTTACAGATATAAATAAAAATAAACAGAAAGTTTCTTCCTGTACTTCCTAGTTGTTACTTTATTTTTTAACAGTAATGGATGTTATATTTTGTCAAGAATTTTTTTCTATATTTATTGATGTAACCATATGATTTTTGTTATTATTCTTGTTGATATGGTTAGTTCCATTTATTGTTTTCTTAATATTGGAGTAGTCCTGCATTTTTGGCGTAAATCTAACACGGTCATAGTCTGCAGTCTTTATATATGTTGTTGTAATCTCCTTGATAATATTTCACATACTTTTTTTCTATCAGTATTCACTAGGGATATCGGTCTATAGTTTTCTTTTCCTGGTCTTTTTTTTATTTTTTGGTCTTTCTTAATTTGTTTACTTTTAGTTTAAAAGATTCATTTCCACAATTCTTTGAGTTTCAAATTTTCTCTACCTTACCCCCCTACACCCCCCCCCTCAGCAGTATACAATCAAGTATAGTATCTGCAAGGACTTTCACATTACACATTAGTCAGGTTATGAAGAAGGATTGTAACAGATGGAATGAAGGATGGGAAAGAGGAAACAAAACCAAACAAGAAAAAGAAAAAGAGCAGGTAGTCTGCTTCAACCAGGATTCAAACTCAGTTCTTTCTCTGGATGTAGACATCTCTCTCCATCATGAGTCTTTTGGAGTTGATTTATAACCCTGCATGGCTGAGAAGAGTCCAGTCTATCAAAGTTGGTCATCACACATACGTTGTGTCTGTAATTGTGTACAAATTTCTCCTGGCTCTGCGCTTCTCACTCAGCATCAGTTTGTATAAGCCTCTCCAGGTAAATATGAAGTCCATCTGCTCCTCGTTTCTTATAGCACAATAGTATTCCTTTACATTCATATACCACAACTTGTTCGGCCATTCCCCAATTGATGGGCACCCCCTTAATTCCCAATTCTTTGCCAGAGATTGTCCTCCTTAAAAAAAGTGAACTCCTCTACTTGGACCCCTGGACCCCATTCTCTCCTGTCTTCTCCTACAGATTGTCCCACAGTTGTCTCCTCTCTCTCTCTAATCATCAGTCTTCCCTTCTTTATCTACCAGCTCATTCCTTGGAGCTTATGAACATGCTGATGTTTCCCCAATCCTTGAAAACCATCACTTGACCCCACCATTACCTCAGGCTATTATTCTGTCAGTTGCCTCCCTGTCACAGACCAACTCACAGACAACTGTCTACATTCACTGTTGGCTTCCCTCCCTTTCCTCTTCCCCATTCCTTGCACTCTGGTCTCCTACTCTGATCATTCAACTGAAGCTATTCTCCAAAGCTAACAGTGATCTTTTTTAAAAAATTATTTTTTATTTTTTTCTTTCTTTTTTTTTAAACAGTGATCTTTTAGTGGCCAAATATGATTCCCTTTTCTGCAGTCCTCTTTCTGGACCTCTCTTCAACTCATCACCCACTCCCCTTAGACACTCTTTCCTTTCTAAGTTTTCATGGAATTCCTCTTCTAGTATGCCTACCAGTCTGACGGTGCCTTCTCAAGAACCTTTGCTTCCTCTTCATCCAGGTCACATTTGCTAACCCTGGCCAGCTCCCAAAGTTCTGTCTGCATCTTCTTTTCTTCCCACTCTATACTTTCTTTATTGGTCACTTGATCTGCTCCCACAAGTTTAATTGCAGGTGACTCCCAACCCCCATAGCCATCATCCTGGGAAGCAACCACTATAGAGATGCATCCTGGCAACTGCTTCTGCAGATGTGCCTCCCCCATCCCCCAGCTCCCATCACTTCCTCTGCAACCACAGCTACAAAGATGCAGGGAAATCTTTCTCAGTACCAACGTCCTTGGCACTGTGAAAAGGTTCAGAAACAGAAAACAGATATTATTTTATCTGTGGAAATGACATTAGAGAAGATGCATTACCATCTGCCTTGCTGCTGCCTCTTAAAGATCATGGTACTTTTCTATTTGACTTGCAGCTGAAACATCACTCATTAAGGGAGATTCAGATGTGAGTTTCCTCTGAGTGGGGATTGTGTCTCCTTAACTACTTGTGTCCCCAGTGCTTAGCACAGAACATTCGCTCATTCATTCATATTCAGTCCTGGTTTCTTCTAATCTCTAAGAAGACCCACATCACCAACTGCCTATTGGATATTTTGAATGGGATATCACTAAGACATTTCAAATTTAACATGTCCAGAAACAAACTTATTTATATTCTCCCCAAAACCTATCCTTCTTAAAAACTTCCCTATTTCTCATAACGGTAACACCAGGCTTCCCAGCACCCAGGTTCACATCCTCACCTGTCATATCTATTTAGCTGTCAGGACTTGTCCTTTCTACCTTTACTGTATCTCTCACATCCGCCTCATTCCTTCTCCTCACATATCTGCTGTCACCATCTTGGCTGAAGCCTTCATTACTTCTCCCCTGTACTATTGTTCATACTTGGTTTTTGAAGAGAGGTGATCTCTTGACTTGCTTGTGAATTGAACTAAATGAGGCAGAGTTGCACAAAGTTGTCAGCCTCACCCTGTCCTCCAGTCATGGAAGTCCCGTGGCAAGACAATAGCTTCCTGATTGGTTCCTGCTTTGTCTCTCCCTCCCAATTAAAAATTATCCAGTTGAAAAACATTGATTAAATATGCCCACTGTGTATCAACCACTGAAACAATACCTAATGTAGCTTACATTTTATTTACAAAAACAGCATGTACATGTAAAAGTAAATACAAATGAATATATATTAATACATATAATATGAAAAATAAATTCAATGTAATTTGCTTGTGGGGCTTAGGGGTAGAGCCAAAAACTGAAGGAATCAGGAATGACCTTCTCATATACAACATTGCATTTCCCATGTCGGTCTTTGCATAGGCTTTCCTCCATGCCTGAAATTTCCTCTCACTTCACCTCTTAGTTTTCTTCAAAGCTCAGTTCATCTAATGAAATGAAGGCCACTTCCCAGATGCTAGTACCCTCCCACCCCAATTATTATTATTTTTTGCATATACTTTGTATATCTATGTGTCTTCCCCTATAAAATACAAACTCTCGGAAGGTGGGGACTCTTGCTTTTGCCATTTTATCTCCCGCACTAAGCACAGTGCCTGGCAATATAGGATATACTTAAATGTTGATTGATTGTATTCCCTGTGATACTTGTCAAAGTACTCAGAATAGGGGAGATACTAAGCAGATACTTTATAATTGCTTTGATTGTTCTTTTTCTTGTCTCATCTCATTAATAACCAGTCGGTTGTTTAGCACTACCTTATCACAATATCAAGCTGTCCTTTTTTTAAAAGTTTATTTAACAATCCATTAAATAATTTCCTAGAGAGAATCTTGACAGCAGCAGCAGTCATTCATACCACTTATGACACCAAAACTTTGATTTGTCATCAATAAGTACTCCAGAAAGAAATATTTTATTAGTCATTTCTTGGCATTTTTCTTAGAATAGCAGTGGCTTATGAAATCTAACCAGAATATGTTCCCATAGTACGTAAATAGTGATGTGTTGTGACAGCTACAGAGCTATCTAAAAGCAACTCAAGAAGGCTCTGTAACCACGAGATCTATATGCATTTATGTTTTCATTTTGATGGGTTCATTTCCCTGCTTAGTTGTGTCTATGATGTCATCAGCCCCTGGGCATTAAAACAGCTTTCTGAATTCAAATCCAGCCTCAGACACTTATTAGCTGTGCAACCCTTAGCCCTGTTTGCCTCAGTTCCTTCATCTGTAAAATGAGCTGGAGAAGGAAATGGCAAACCACTTCAGTATCTTTGCCAAGAAAACCCTAAATGGGATCCCCAAGAGTCTAACATGACCCAAAGAAAAAAAAGATGGAAACAACCATCATACAACTCACCTTTTTAACCTTCTACTAGGGTCTACGCAATCAACTATCTTCATTGAGATCAATCATCTGTTGTAGTTTATCCATTTGAATGTCTTTATAGCTTTGTGTGTAATAACATGGAACTTTCCATCTACTTTTGAAATGATCGAGAACAGCTTGTTTGGGGATAAGAGGATGATTTGAATTTTGTTCAATTTGGGAACTATATACCATTTCCCTTCGACATTTCTCATATCTGTCTCTCCAAACCCCCCCCCCCCAACATTCACCTGTGAATAAAGGGCGGGAATGAAGTACTTAAGATTAACAGTATGGGGACCCCTCAATTAATGAATCCTGTGGGAAGCCTTTTTTATTCCTAAGTTGAACTTGTTAAATAAAGAAAACCTCATCAGTCATGTAAAGCATTGGTCATCCAGCTTAAGAGTTGATAGACTCAGGGGGGCTAGGTGGTGCAGTGAGTAAGAGTGCCAGCCCAGGGGTCGGGAGGACCCAGGATCAGTTCCGCCTCAGATACTTAACACCCACACAAAATAACTGGCCATATAACCTTGGGCAAGTTACTTAACCTCAATTGCTTTAAAAAAAAAAAAAGAGTTGACAGACTGCTAAACCAACTGCTGTAACCATAGTAGTTTGTTTTTTTGTTTGTTTGCTTTTTGCTTTTTGGAGGGGAGAGGGCAGGGCAGTTGGGGTTAAGTGACTCACCCAAGGTCACAGGGCTAGTAAGCGTTAAGTGTCTGAGGTCGGATTTGAACTCAGGTCCTCCTGACTCCAGGGCTGGTACTCTATTCACTGTGCCACCTAGCTGTGATGGCTGCATCACAGTAGTTGTTAATACATAATCCTAAATAGTTTGGTGCAAATTAATTTTTACATCCCCCTGAGTTTTTAAGTCCAGGGAAACAAGAAAGTGGCATGGGAAGTGGGAAGAGATATATGTTCCAACCTACAGCCACAAGAGCCATGGTGAGGTCCTTCTGCTCCTCACCTAGGCAGCACCCCTTCCAAAGAAGAGCAGGGTTTTATATGTAGATATGTTATGTATATACACACATATATGTATATGCTTATGTATGTATGTACACACATATATAAATAATTTTGTGTTATTCTGAACTTGATAAATAGCAACATAAACATTTCTATATGCAAAGAACAGAAAAAAGGTTACATGTGAATCTACAAATCTCAGTCACATCTAGTTTGTTTCCTTTTCAAAAGTATATAATAAATTCAGTATGATAGTTTCAGAGCTGTTATGCTTGCCTGTACCTCCTTCTTTTTTCTTCTGTTTGAAAAAAAATGTTTCGTTGATTTTCTTTTCTTTCCTTTGCTCTTTTTTGGCGTCATTATAACCCTCACTCTTCTTCTCTTTCCTCTAGTCCTCCAAGCGTAAAAACATTCCCTTGCAGCAAATAAAACATAGTCAAGTAAAATCGTTTCATTCATTGGCTATATTAAAAAAAAGTATGTTTTCATTCATACGTATAGTCCTTGACATCTCTGTCTGGAGGTGGGAAGACTGTATTGCTGTGGTTGGTAATTGCATCGGTCAAAGCTTTCTTTTACATGTAGTAGTTATTGTATAAATTGTTCTCCTGGTTCTTCTCACTTAGTTCTGCAAGCTCATAAAAGTCTTTCCAAATTTCTCTGAATCCATCCCATCTCCCACTTCTTATCATGCAATAATAATTCATTATATTCATACTCAGTAATTTGTTTTGTCCCCAGTTGATGGGTACTCCTTAGTTATTTGCTACAACTAATAGTGCTCCTGCGAATATTTTTGTACATATGAGTCCTTTTCCTCTTTGTTTGATCTCTTTGGGTTATATGTATAGTAGTGGTATCTCTAGGTCAAAGTCATAGTTGAGTGATTTTTTAGGTGTGGTTCCAAATTGCTTCCCAAAATGGCTGGACCAATTCACATCTCCATCAGTGGCGCATAGTGTGCCTCGCCTCCCATATCTCTTTCAATGAGTGTAATTTTATTTTTCAGTTATCTTTGCCAATCTGATGGATGTTTTATTTTTAATTAACAAGTATTTATTTTCTTTTCCTCTTTTCCCACACCCCTCCCCCACTACATTGAATAATAAGAAAGAAAGGAAGGAAAGAAAGAAGTATCTTGACTCTATCAACTTTCCATCAGGAAGTGGGAATCTGATAGATATGAGGTAGAACTTCAGACTTTCTCTATTTGGTGGAATTTCTCCTGGCTTCTTGCAGAATTTGTTACTTGGCATTGAAATTTTTCAATTTAACTACTATCCTATATCTTGGAATTTGAAAAGCAGAGTTGTTATTTTTTCCTGGATATATGTCAATTTTATTAAGCAGTGTTGATTTTCTGTATCCAGAAAATTCTGAGCAGTTTTCCTTTATTTTCCTTCATTATACTGTCAAGGTTTTGTGGTTGTTTTGTTTTGTTTTTGTCATGTTCTAAGGAAGTTTACAATCCTTAAATTCTGTCACTGAGGTAAATTTCTTTGCGTAATATAGAGTTCATGCATTCTTTTGATTTTATTACTCTTTGCTTCTCTTTCTCCAGGTTTTTTCAACTGCAGTATTTTTGTGTTCCGAACTTGTTATTCTTCTTTTCACTTCTTTAGAAAACCTTTCTACTTTTGGTTCAATGTTTTCAATTTTACTAATTAAGTTTTTAAATTTTGCTTTGAGAACTCTTCATTCTGAGTAATATTCATCCCTAATTTCTTCTGTTATTAATTTTATCTCTTTTGAACATTTTGGAGTTTCCTCTTGTTCTTTGTTCTCATAGGAGTTCACAGAGATTCCGTTAAGCATTGGATCATTTTTATTCCGTCTTGAAATATTTGAGAGAGCTTTGTCATCTCTTTCAGGATTTAGTAGTTATCTTTCCTTCTGATTTTGGGATCTTCTTTGTTGATCTAACTGCTTGTGCTCTGGGCTTTGAAAAAAAGTTTTTTCCCCTTGAAATCTTTGGCCTTTTCCCCCTTATTTTCTCTTGTCACTTTCCATTTATTGGTGGGTATATCTCCAAGACTGGACAGCAAATCTACCTCAGCATCTTTAACCATTATGGGAAATTGTTTTTACCAGTCTGGGTCTTTGCCTTAGAAGTAACCTTTTAGGGGGTCAGAAATGGGCCCAAATAGAGTTTTCAGTCTTCTTTCCTACAGGCCCCACACAACCACACATGCTTGCCTCCACTTCTATCCCAGTTCCTCCCCTGACTCTCTTTTTTTCTTCTTCATACCTAGACTGATACTTTTTTCATGGTTGGAGGAGGGCAGAAACAGTGTTCCCAGCAGAGTTTCTGTCGGCTTAGGGGGTCCCTAATATAAAACTGAATTCAGTCAGAAGACAACATATTTTCCACCATCCTCTCCTCTCTCTGCTGAACAGAATCAAAGTGGGGGAGTAGGGCAGACAGAGAGTGAAGAGAGATGGCAGAGTTTCTGCAGCATGGGAGAATTCCAAACTGGACCACAATTACTAGCCCCTGTGTTAACTTGCACTTCCCTGATGTAACTTTAGAGGCTTATGGAAGGTACTGAGTGAACACTTTAAAAATTCTCCAGTGCTAATTTACAAGGATTTTTACCTTTTTGGTATTCTTTCTTCTTTGTCTCATGGAGTCAGCTGTAATTGGTCTGCGTATGATGCATAATTCCTCTTTTTTTTTTTTAAAAGAGGTTTTGAAAGTTAAGGATATCTGGAGAAAGTGTCTAACTCTCCATCTGGTCACCTTCTTGATCCTTTTTGATTGGTTGCCAATGATTTGTTCATTTTATGCATCCTTTCCAGTCATTGTTGCTTTATGTTTTTTTTTTTTACTGACAGTTGCATGGTGAATTTTAAACCATCCCTTTAATTTTAATCTAGCTTTATCATTTCACATCAAATGTGCCTTTCCTGTAAGCAGCATAATTTATGGATTTTGTTTTAATCCAGTCTGTAACTCTTTTTTAATTAGAGGAATTAATATTATTCACACTGAATTTTATAACTGTTATTGGGTTTGTCTTCTGGCATTTTTTCCTCTTTATTCCTGAAGACAAATGTTTTCTGGGAGGACTGAGTTTTATCTTTTATAACTGTTTTTACTATGAAGACTAATTAATAAAATAAATCGTATTTCTGACTTTCAGTCTCTTAATTCTTTATGATTCCCTGTGAAGCTTTATCCTCTTTTTTGGTTAAAGATAGAAATTGAGCTTTGAGGATTACCAAATCTCTTCCTTTCCCCCAACCATCTTCTTTTTTAGCATTGCCTTTTCTTGTCAACTTAAAACACTTACTTACAAATATGAATATATTTCAACTTACATTTTTTTTCTGGCAATCATAAAATACTAAAATGCATCTCATTTTCTAATTTGATTGTTTCTATTTCAGTGATAAAGATATATTTTATATATCTTATTTTGGAATTTTTAATTGGGAATTTTGTTGATAAATTCTTTTGAGTTCTTTCTGGCTTTTGAAAGATACCATTTTACCTTTAAACACTATGCTTAGATTTGCAAGATATATAATCTTCAGATCAATTCTTGTGCCTTTAAGACTCGTATATATTCTTACCCAGCTTTATCTTTAATTTCTTTTGATGAGATTCTGAGTTTTCTAGATAATTTTAATGCTTGAGCAATTATTTGTCCTCAGATTTTCAAATATAATGCTTATTTTTGCCTTTGAAAAATGCTATCTAGGAATAAGAAGAGCTAGGTATAAATCCTGAATCTGACACTTACTAGTTGTGTGATCATAGGCAAGTTATATTACCTCTCTAACCTACAGTTTTCTCATCCGTAAAATGGGGATAATAATACTTTCCTTATCTATCTCACAGGTTCTTATGAAAAAAATTACTTGTCAAACTTCAAATCACTATATAAATGTGAGTAATGATGTTATTATTAGAAACTTATATTTTTGGATTTTTCCATTGCAGTGATCTGTCTTTCTACTTGCAGAGTATTGTCTGTTTTGTGAGTTTTAAAAAAAAATTTCTGATAATTTTTTTCCCAATTAGTTTCTTAAATAAGATATATAGTAGTTTTTTAAACTGTTTTTGTTGATCTAAAATCTTAATTAAGGTTCACACTTCTTGTCCTATCTTTCAAATCTTTAGTTGCATTTAAAATTATTTGGAAATCTGACAACCTTCATTTATAATTTCTTTATTCATTGATCTTTGCTTCACTACATCAATTTTCTAATTTTTTGCTTCCAGTGATGTTTCAGTTCTTTTATGTTACTGTTTTTTTAATTAATTCTTATTTTACCTAGTATCAGTGGGATGTATTTTTATTTTGTTAGACTATAATTCATTAATTACCAATTTTTTATCATTTGAAATTTCTTACATTGTTTGTTGTGCTATTTCAGCATACATTTCCATAGATGTTTAATCCCTTGAGTATTTTGGCTTGTAGAATGGCTTTATTTCAGTAGAGTTTTGCTTTGATTTGCTCTCCTGGACCCTCCAGGGCTGCTCCTCATCTCTGCTCTACTCAGCTCCTTAGATGGACTCTCTGGGCCTGCCCTTTGGTAGGTGTGGCATCTCCTACTGAGGGAACTACTCTACTGTAAGATGCCATTGCCAGTGCAGGGGGGCAAGGAGACAGAAATTCCTTCTTCCCTACCCCTACTCCCACTATTTTCTGGTAGAGGTGCAAAGGGAAAGGTAAAGAATAAATCCCTCTCAGGACCTGGGCTCTTCCTTAGATGGCTTTGTTCCCCAATGCCAGAGATGAATGTCCTTAAAGTTATGATGTGCTTTTTAAGGCATTTAAAGACATAACCAGTCATTGGAGTTGTTCAATCATTTTCTGTCCTGTCTGACTCTTCATGACCCCATTTTGGGTTTTCTTGACTGACATTGAAGTGATTTGCCATTTCCTTCTCCAGCTCATTTTACAGTTGAGGAAACTTGTGACTTGACCAAGGTCACACAGTAAGTGTCTGAGGCCAGATTTGAACTCTAAAGAGGAGTCTTCCTAACTTTAAACCCAACTCTCTATCTCCTGCACCACCTAGCTGCCCCATCAGTCATTGGCTAGCTACCATATAATTCCATCAGTTTCATTGAAGCACACCTTTCCTTCATTTGAGGAGTGGCAGTGATAAGAAGAACATGCTTTGTAACAGACTCTTATGGGACTGGCACCACATAAACTACAGGAGTCTTTGGATTGGGTAGATAGTCATAGTAGGCAGCTGGCCTGTGGGTGGGAGACTCAGTAGTAGATAATCTGGCTAAAAGCAAAAGTTACTGGGACACAACGGGTTGAATACTGGGCCAGAAGGCTGAATGAACTGGAAGGACCTGTGGACACGGCAGAGTGGTCAAGCTGGATGCTATGGCAGTGACAAAGGGCTAGGATTGATGGGGGAGGGGATCCCAATAGGTTCAGCAGATATTCTGATCTTATCCAAGACCAGAAAACCTGCAATATCGCCTGGAAAGAATCCAAGGTCTCAGGCTTAATTGGAGTGAGAGTTGTAGAAGTTTATTGTTACGCTTCCATGAGAAGCGGGCAAGAGTCCTTTAGGGGACCTGCGAGTGAGAGGGGTACATGCTTTTACCTTTAAAGGGTAGGGCTGCCTCAGTCCATAGACAAAGGTCAGAGCTGACCAAGAGGAGCAGCATGTGAACAGACAGTTTAGATAAGATTTGGGCCAGGTTGAAGGAGACAAAAGGCAAGGACAAAGGAGGGTGTGGGCCAGGCCCAGAAGAAATCAAGAGATTAGGTAAGAACCAAAGGGGTCACAGGGTGTTGCCTAGGTGGGATGTGGGATAGGGAGAAGGGGCAGAGCTCGAGGGCGGGAAAGGACAAATCACAACTTCACAGACTGGCTCCACAAGTTGGTCCGACCTAGACCCCAGGTACCCCATCTGGATGGCTAGCAGTGACAGCACAACCACAGTCTGGAAGGATCAGTGGTGGATGTGGGGCGGGGGGAGGACAGGCAGTGAGATCCTCCCCTTCCTTCTGGCTCCCATATTACTCTGGGAGAATGAAATTCAATTTGGAGGACACTTTGATATATTGTTGAAGGGGCCTGGGTGTAACTTATTTCACTGCAGCTGCTTCTTATTGTAGGATATTGGCTCTGGGCCCCCTCTTCCAAAGGCAATCAAACTATAAATTGGGTCCCCAGAGCTTAGATGGCTACTTCTAGAGGTAAGTCTGAGGTGTCCTCTACTACTATTGTTCAAAGTCTCCATTTGGAGCCTTCCCCCAGTATCATTCAACCAGTTACATCAGTGTCAGTTTGACCACTTTTTTTCTCCTAAAAATAAATTAATCCATTAACATAAATTAGCTTTTATAAAGGGATATTTATTGAGGAACTATAGCAAAGACAGAATTGTAAAAATATTCCCTCCCCATCTCTCCCAACTAAGGAACACTTAGTTTTGTACACCTTTTTATACACCCACTTAGTCTCTAGGGAAAGTGGATCAAAATTCATGTGGTGAATATCACATATTCCACCCACCAAATTCACTTGCATGAGTCACTTCCCCTGCCTGTGGGGCACAATGTTTTGGCTTCCAAGTAGATGCAATGTTCACCTGGGTCAATCACATTGTTCCTCAGGGGTAGTTCCTTGATGAGTTTGGCTGCTGTGGCTACCAGCAAACTCCACTGTGGACTATCCTTGCTGGACATTTAGCTTGTGTTGCTATGTAGCAGCAAGACATGGGAATACAGCTGCCTTCTAGGAATTAAAGAGGATGGGTCAAAAAGTACACTAAGGGCAGTGAAGGGGGAGTGACATGGTCAAAGAATTTGTCAAAAGATGTAATGGTACCAGATAGATGATAGTGTTTATGTTACCCTATTACCTATAGTGTGTGTGTGTTTTTACCCTTGTGGAGCTGGGATACAGGGTGTTGCTAAAATTATGCGAGCTGGTAAATGTTTGGTGCTCATTTGTCAAGATTAAAGCCCTCTGTTTTCCTTCTCAATAACAAATTTACTATATCAGCTCGACAGGTTTTATAAACATTTGTGTAATCTTTCTGTTCTGGTAGCTGAATCCGTAGGGAGAGCTTTAAGGTTGTGGTTGGGTTTGTTTGTTTTTTTGCTGCATGCCATGTTTTATGCATGCAGGGAGCGATGCTATGCCTGAGCAAAATAGAGGTCCTTCTATGGGTTGTGACTTTAGGGATTCCAGTAGGGGTCCTTCTGCTCCCCCCTGCCAAATTCTTCCCCTGTTTGCCCATTTATGCCTAAAATCCTACTAATATATGTTTTTCATTCTTGCAGTGGAGAGAATGCCTAAATGAAATCATGCCAGGGAAATGTAATAGTAGCTTAAATTTGTGCTCAGGTAAAAATGACTGAGATCAGATGATTTCCTTGAAAAAGGCTTTCATAGAAGGAAGGCAGGGAGGAAATGGGAAGGCATTCGCTTCCCAAATGGACAAGACAGAGTGCAACACAGGTAGAGGATGCTCCTATATTTTTTACTTCAAAATTTGGCAGTTTTTTTAAATCTATCATAGAAAATACTAGAAAAGTGCTCAACAAACAATAAATTCAGGATTTGCTGTGTCCATTGCTTTGTACTTGCCTCTTGAAGAAAATATTCATGATATACAGGAATTAGTCTTCCGAGTAGTCTACACATCCTTGGCCTCTTTCATTTATTAAAGTGGGCTATACTTTCTTATGTTTGTTTGCTTTTTTACCATTCTCCTCCATACCCACTTTTTCACTGATGTCATGGAGTGTGTTCTTAACATTTGTTTTAAAAAATTTTGAATTCCAAATTCCCTCTTTCCCTCCAGCACTACCGCTACTCATTGAGAAGGCAAGCAATAGTCATTGTATATGTGTGTGTGCACGTGTGTGTATTCCCAATTTAATTATGGACTAACCCTAGCCATATTGTATGATGATCAGTCACCAATCTGATGTGATAGCTCTTTCATTCCTACAGAGCCACTATTAAATATTGGAGATGGTATTACAGAAACTTGAAAGTTCCAAAAGACTAGCACTATAGGATTTAGAGCTAGAATACTTCATGATCACCTGACCCAGGGATTCTTAGCCAAAAGTCATGGAAATGACCCTGGTAAAGACTAAAAACCCTTTTCTCAGAATAAGGAGACGTTGCCTACATGAATAAAATGTTAAATTTCAGTTAGTAGCTAGTGAAAACAGAGATGTAAATTTTTTCCCATACAAGTTCACAGGTTTCCTGAAATCTATCCATGGATGCCAGGTTAAGAATCCCATATCTCTTCTAACCCATTCATTTTACAGGTGAGGACACAGGCCCAAATAGTTAAAGAACCTTGCCCAGAATCTCATACATAGTAAGTAGAAGAGTAGGTATTTGAACCCATTTCTCCTGATTTAAAATCTAGTGATACAGGTGGATCCCAGAGTTGTTGAGTGAGTCTGGCTTATAGATTCATGGTCTCTATAGACCTGTAAGTCATGTCATCATTTCCCTGATGCCACAGTCCTTCAAAAACAAAGGATAAACACAACCTATGAATAGACAGAGCTGCCTGAATGGGGACCCATCTAGCTGGGTAACTCAGTTGTCCTCTCGCTCTCCCTTTCCTTTTCTTTCTCTTTCTCCTCTCCAAAGGAAGGTTAATTTTGATGGCCAGAAGCTGCCCACTTAACTTAAGGTTTACAGACTAGATTCTTTCCTTCCTTCCTTCCTTCCTTCCTTCCTTCCTTCCTTCCTTCCTTCCTTCCTTCCTTCCTTCCTTCCTTCCTTCCTTCCTTCCTTCCTTCCTTCCTTCCTTCCCTCCTTCCTTCCTTCCTTCCTTCCTTCCTTCCTCCCTCCCTTCCTTCCTTCCTTCCTTCCTTCCTTCCTTCTTTCCTTCCTCCCTTTCTTTTTTCTTTTATTTTCCTTTCCTTCCTTCCTTCCTTCCTTCCTCCCTTCCTCCCTCCCTCCCTCCCTTCCTCCCTTCCTCCCTTCCTTCCTCCCTTCCTCCCTCCCTCCCTCCCTTCCTCCCTTCCTCCCTTCCTTCCTCCTTCCTTCCTTCCTTCCTTCCTTCCTTCCTTCCTTCCTTCCTTCCTTCACAAAACTTTAAACCTAGTTCACTCTGAAGCTCATAGATTGGACCACAGTATGTCCCTGCCCAAGCTCCATTTCATGGCTGTTTTTTGGACCCTCCTGGCTTAGACTGAGTGTCAATGGTAACTGTTTCTCTTTGGAACAGCAACCCTAAGGGTCTTCCCCCCACTCCCCGAGCTTGATTTCTTTTTCTTTTTTTATAATTAAAGGGGTAATCCCTTCACTCACTTCTTAAAGAGACCTATTCACTGAATGGGTGTTACCTCACTCTAAATCATGAAAGGCCCTTAGCCTAAAGGCCAGGGTCTCCCATTGTATCTTGGGTCATCTCCAGTCATCCTGATGAATATCTGGTCACTGGACCCAGATGGCTCTGGAGGAGAAAGTGAGTCTGATGACCTTTCAGAGCCTTCCCTCACTCAAATCATCACATGTCATCTCCCTGATGCCATGGTCCTCTTCGAAAATGAAGGACAAACACAAGACCATTGTGGTCAGTATTCAGTTTAAGACTGAGCTGGTTACTACCATCTGAGAAAAGTCCCACAGGGAGTGAGCCCAGGGTGCTAAATTATCTGTTCTATAATGTTTAAAGAATTTTGATACGTCTAAATTTATTTATGCATCATTGTCTTGGATAACTTAGGGCCTTGGAGGTTCCAGGTTGGAAGTGCTGAGAACAGCAAACTTCAGAAATCAGGGCAAGAAGGAGCTGTCATTGGTGTTGGTGCTGGTGTTGGGTGTTCAGTCATAGCTGACTCTTCATGACCCCGTGGACCATAGCAAACCAATATTATCCATGGGGTTTTCTTGGCAAAGATATAGGAGTAGCTTGTCATTTCTTCCTTCAGTGGATTCAGGCTAACAGAGGTTAAGTGACTTGCCCAAGGTCACACAGCTAGTAAGTGGCTCAGTCTGGATTTGTACTCAGATCTTCCTGAGGCTGGACCCAGCACTCCATCCTCTGAGATACCTAGCTGCTCCTCCAGGAAGGAACTAGGGGGACTCTAAATTTTGGTAGTTAAAAGTTTATTTTTCTTCTCTAGAGTAAAGAATGAAGATCCCATGATACATTTCATTTGTCCTTCGTTTTCTCCCTTGTATGACTTCTATTATTGATGTCATTAAAAGTGCATTCATCCAGCAGGGCTGTCGTTGTTTCATTTATGTTGTGCCTACCAGCAGTTTTGAAGTAAATCTCTTTCTTTAGAGCATTAGCTGATCAATAGAACCATCAGCAAGGGGCCTTTTTATCACCTACCTCTGCATTAAACAATTTTCTCATGGCATTTTGGGGATTTGGAGTTTGTTTCTTGAGGCCAGAGATGGGTCTTCTTGGGCTCAGTAGGCAAAGGAAAGAGAACAAGGCCAACTGCAGATGAATCTCTCTTTCTGCAGGCCCCACCTTCCTCCAGACCAGACAGAGGAAAGGATTGTGCAAGAAATACAGCAGCTTCTTGTGCTGCACACATCTGTGAGTAGCTTCCGCAGGCTTAGAACCTTAAAAACCTCTTTGACAACTCCCTCCCTTTCCTTTTCCCAAAGTGCCTAATCAACTGCCAAGTCTCCATTCTTCCCTCTGGGAATCTCTTGAATGGATTTTTTCTTCTCCCTTAGCATTGCTGGCACCTTAGTCTCGGCCTTCTTCACCGTCCTTTCACTTCCATTCCCCCCTGTTGCTGCCAGGGTCAGTGCTTCAGTAGGATTTGTGACCTCATCCATAGATACTTTCTCTAACAGTGCAGATCATACCTCATCTATACCTTATTGTTGTCCCATCCTATAGGATTCTTGCCCCCTTTCTTACATAATTCGTGCACACAGGACCCACCTAACAGTAAAAGTGCTCTGAAGCTTACTAGGTACATGATTATAGGAGAGTCATTTTCCTTCTAAAATCTTTCCCCTCATCTGAAAATGGAGACAATGACATATTACTGCCTAGCTCAAAGGGTTGTTTTGAGGAAAGGGTTTTATAAACTTCAGAGCTCTAAATAAATCAGAGTGACAGCTATCAATCAATAAGCATTTATCAAGTGTCTACGGTATACCATTTTAGGAGCTAGGGATACAAATACAAAGAATGAAGCAATCTCTACACTCATGAAGGCTTGCATTCTCAAGGGGGAGACAAGTTTGTGCATAAATATTTGCAGAATCAACTAAAGAAAATAAATAAATGTGGTGTTTGATCTACCATTTAGCATTTCAAATGTATTACCAGCATGATCGGTGAAAATCCCACAAGAAATATGGAAGGGCTTGACTGCTACATGTAGAAGAATTCAGGAGAGCCCGTCACAGTGCGGTTCCTGTACTCTATCCCTCTTTCATCCATGGCTTTTGGGCTCCCAAAATATTATAAATGTAAATAGATCCATACTGTTATGTATAGACTTATCTACATAGATCTATCCTTCTATCTAGTTGAATAGACACCCATACACATAGGGAATGAAGGTTCAAATTACAGATAACTCTATGCTTTATTACCTCCTGCTAATCACCTTGGACTGACTTTGAAAATTGTTGCAGGCAGCTTCACCAGGTCGGCAACCTCCCAGGGGAAAAGCTATTGCTAATCTCCCTTTCCTTTCTCCAGCTTCATATTGGTGCTGCATGATTCTTTTGCTGGGGAACCCACGTTACAACACGCAAACAAATGCTAGTGACCACTAATATATTTTTATTTCAAATAAACAGTGACAAAGGAATGTATGGAAACTGCAGGGGAAAACTAATTGTTGTCAGAGCATGTTGACTGGATATAGCACTAATTCCTTCCTCTAAAAAGAGAAGGGAAGGGCTATAAATAATTTCCTACCCTTTGACCCAGCAATACCACTTCTAGGGCTGTATCCCAAACAGATCATAGAAGTGGGAGGAGACCCGTATGTACAAAAATATTTACAGCGGCTCTTTGTGTGGTGGCAAAGAATTGGAAATCAAGGGGATGCCTATCTATTGGGGAATGGCTGAATAAGTTGTGGTATATGAATCTAATGGAATACTATTGTGCTATAAGAAGTGAGGAGCAGACGGACTTCATATTTACCTGGAGAGGCTTATAGGAACTGATGCTGAATGAGAACAGCAGAATAAGGAGAAATTTGTATACAATTACAGACTCAATGTATGTGTGACGACCAACTTTGATAGACTGGACTCTTCTCAACAATGCAGGGTTATAAGATAATTCCAAAAGACTCATGATGGAGAGAGATGTCTACTTGCAGAGAAAGAACTAGAAAGAACTGAGTTTGAATCCAGATTGAAGCAAACTATCTGCTCTCTTTCTTTTTCTTGTTTGGTTTTGTTTCCTCTTTCCCATTGTTCATTCCATCTGATACAATCCTTCTTTATAACCTAATGTCTAATGTGAAAGTATTTGCAGATCCTATACTTGATTGCATGCTCCATGGGGGGGGGGGGGGGGGGAAGGGGGGGGGGAGAAAATTTGAAACTCAAGGGATTCTAGAACTGAATCTTGTAAGCTAAAAGTAAACAAACAAATAAATAAAGACAAAAAAATGTAAACAAAAAGAGAAGGGAAGCAGAAATTCTAATTGTGTTGTAATGACCAACAGCTGACTTCTCCCTGACTCAGCCATGGAAGGAAGAAATTGCCCTTGGGGCAGCAGGAGTCATCTCACCCAACCTGGTAGGTGAGGCTTAGGACTCACTGGTCACAGACATTCTTGCCCTTGCCTCACCTGTGGCATTAACAAAACTAAATTGACTAAGAGGGACCTTTCCCTTCAGGGCATTTGAAGAAAAAAGCCACATACATGGCTGATTCAAGAGTCTCTCAGAACTCTACATGAACAGTCTCAGAAACTTTCATATAGAGCCTGAGCTCAACAAGGACTTGGATCCTGGAAAAGTGTCTGAAGGTCTGTGGTCACCCTAACACAGGGCCAGATCCTAATGGAAAGTATGTAAATACTTACATACAAGGTAGTTTGGGAGGGAAGGCACTAGTGGATGAGGAGATCAGAAAGGATAGTAGAAGGTAGTGCTTGACAGGATGATTTCAGAAAAACCTGGAAATGCTTATATGAACTGATGCATAGTGAAGTGAGCAGAACCAGGAGAACATTGTAGTAACAACAATATTATACAATGAAGAATTGTGAATGGCTTAGCTATTCTCAACAATACAGTGATCCAAGACAATCCCAAAGGACTCATGATGGAACATACTATCCACCTCCAGAGAAAGAATTGGTATTCTTTGAATACAGACTGAAGCATGCTATTTTTCACTCTTTCATTTTTATTTTATTTGGGTTTTTTGGTACAAAACTACTAATATGGAAATATTTTACATAATTGCACATATATGACCTATATCTGATTGCTCTGACATCTCAGGGAGAAAGGAATGGAATTTGGAACTCAAAACTTTCAGTAAAAATATTTTAAAATTGGGGGAAAATGGGGTGCCTGAGCTGAATCTGGAAGAGAGGAATTCTGCAAAGTTCAAATGAGAAAGGAATACAATCCAGGCATGAGGAATGGCCAATGAAAAGACAGAGAGATAGGAAATAGAGTATTATGTCTGAGGACAAGCAAGACCAGTTTGGCAAAAATCTCAGAATGCAGAGGGGGAGAAATGTGTAAGGAAGGGAGAAGGATAGATTGTGTAAAGGGTTTTCAATGCCTTTATAACTGTAGTCTGTTTTGCTCGAGGCTCTCTTCTTGATTCTACCCTATCTCCCAACTTAACCTCCTTCCTCTTCCTTGTTTCAACCTAGTCTCTCTCTTAAGGATTTTTAAAATCTCTGTAGTCTTTCTATTGTTTTGGCTTCTCCCCCCCCCAAACCCTCCTTTACCTGGTACAGATAAGCATGAGATTTATGAAGGTCTTCACTCTCCACTCTGCACTTCTATGTTTGAGCAATAATATCCTACACCTCAGAACAAGTAGTTAAATTCTAACATTCTTCCCCTATCCTTTCCTAGGCTATTTCTTTAATGAAGTATGTTACCTTGTTGCTTTGTTTTTTCCACTGACCCTTAGAAAGGATAGAATTCCAAAGGGACAACTGCCTCTTCCTCTCCTTTGAATATTTAAGTTTCCTGGTTCCTCACTTGTCAAATGATGCCCAAGGTCCCTTCTGGCTCCGGATCTGAGATCCTTTGATGCTAAGTGGGAGAATTTGGCCTTGAACCCAGTGCCTCATGCTCTGAATCCTGCTCTTTCTGCACTGGGACATAGTAACTCTCCTGTATCCTCCCGGTTGCTTGTAAGGTCCTAGAGGAAAGGAACTGGTTTTTAATTTTAAAAATTTAATTTAATTTTTAGAATTTTGTCTTTATATGCCCAGTGTTTATAAGTGGATTGGACATAGTAGGCCCTTAGCAAATGCTGTTGGATGGATGGGTGGATGGATGGATGGATGGATGGATGGATGGATGGATGGATGGATGAAGTTCTTGGCTCCTAAAAGTCTTTGCACACCAGGTGTCATCCCGATGTTGACCAGGGCTCGGACTTCATGTGCCAGATCGCTCTGGTTTGCATCTTTGGCACAAACATAAGGGCTTTCATGTCACTAGAAGCTGGCATGTTGGTTTTTCTTTTAGCCTTACTTTCAGGGGGATTTATGACAGCTCTGAGTTTGGGCAGGTTGTAACGTTCCTGCCCTACAGAGAGTTGGTTATTTAGAGCCAAGAACATCAAATAAGCCCTTACAAAGGAGGCTTGTAACCAACTGTAGAGTGATACCTCAGTTATGCCCAACAGTCCTCTTTCTGGAACAGAATTGAAAACCAGAAGAAATGGGGAAAGGGCCTTTGAGTAACACAAATAGATTTTTTACAAAGTCCATGTACTAAGGGCAATGTGTTCAAACTTTATTTATTGACCTTTTCTTTAGACAAGATACCAACAATCTATGCAGCTGCTTTACTGGCCCAAAGTTGAGTTTGTCTGGAAATAAAGAGACAGAAAAATTTGAACTAGTGGACTCAAGAACTCAAACAATAATAGTATTTAGCAAAAGGACAAATAGCCCTGAGCACACACATTAGTAGTGCAGTACCAGAGTTGAAAACCAAAGGTGCTTTACAATAGCTTAGGGTGAGCCTGGCATTCTTGACTCAATTCAGCAATTATTAGTCACCTAATACGTACAAGGCTATGTCAGGAGAAGACAAACTCTGGCCAGTCCTATAATCTGCAAAGTCTTCACATGGACTATGTATTTTGGTGTGAGGGACCAACCCAGGTCAGTTGGAAGAACTCATTAGTTTGGCCTTGGGGTGACAAATTTTTCAACCAAAGTAACTCATAAAAATCTTTTTGGTTATGGAGTATGTGTGTGTGTGTGTGTGTGCGCGCACACGTGTGTGCGTGCACATGCTGGTAGAAAGAGGAAAGAAAAGATCTTTCAAGTATAAAAATTGATATTCATAAATTGACCCTAAGTCATCAAAGAAAGGTTAAAAATTTTATTCAATATCCTCAGTTTAAAAAGATAGGGTAAGTGTGTGAAACATCCAGAAAGCTCTTCATTCAAACTAGAACAATGATCTGAATCTAATGCAATGAAGTACGGATAAATGTAAGATTCTACCTTTAGTTTCAAAGAATTAACATTATAAGTACATTTGGGAGAAGATGAGGCTAGACTGCAATTATTGGAAGAGAAAAAATCTGAGTGATTTAATGCATTGCTCTATCAATATCAGGTAACAGTGTGACAAGACAGTGAAAAATAACTGTAGTAGCTCTGGTGTCCAGAATGTATTCTGACTGGGTCAGACCTCATCAGCAGTATAGTGTTCAATTCTGAGTGTTGAAGGAGGGCGGCCACGGTAGTGAGGGGACTGGAAACCATGCCATAAAAGATAAGTTGAAGAACTTGGGGATGTTTAACCCAGGATAGAGAAGACTTAGAGGAGACAATAGTAACCATTTTCTGAAATTTAGAATCATAGATCTAGAGTTAGCAGGAACCCCTCAAACCATCTAGTGCTATTCATAAAAAGTAGCCCTCTGAAGTTTTGAAGGGATTCTTTGATATGGTCTGTCTCTTCCTGCTCATTTGCATGATTTTCCTTTGATCTGGGAAATATATACATAGAATCACATTTTTCATTATGTCATATATGGGATTTCTCTCTGGTGATAACCTGTGGATTCTGTATATTGTCACTATTCTGGTTCCAATATTTTTAGGCGACTTTATGAGTTATTAAGATGCAACATTCAGATTTTAAAATTATGTTTTTGAGAAGTCAAATTATTCTTAAGTTAACTTTCTGTAGCCTTTTTCAGGTTTTTGATATTGTATGTTTTTCTGGTTTTGCTATCTTTTAACTTTGCTTTAACATGCTTGATATTGTTGTTTAATGTTTAAATTCTATTTTCTGCCATTCTTTTTTTCAAGATGCCCAACATTTTGCTAAGGTTTTCTAGAAGCTTCTATTGTCACCTACCTGTTCAACTCTTTTCTCTTCCTTTATTTGTTAGTGAGATCTTCTTATTTCTTTTGGAGCTTGGTAATCATTTTATAAACATTTCTGGGATTCCAGTTTTAGTTGTTGAAGAATTATTCTTCTTTTGTAGTTTTGTCCTGGAATTTACTTATCGGATAGTATTTCTTCATGGCATTAGGAATTGTCCTTTGCTTATTTTCTCAGTCTTTCTGCTGATTTCCTCACCACCATATCCATCATGACTTAACTCAACCTTTCCTTTGTTGACGGATGGAGGACTCTCACTGACTCTTTGCCAAGGGAGGAATCACTATGGGTGGTTGGTGAAGGCTTGCTGTAATTATCCCATCTGAAATTGTTTAAAATCTTTTTTTTTAAGTTCAGTAGGCTCTATCATCTGGGGAACAGACAAAACCAGCACCTGTGATAGACTGAGGTAGTTGTGAAGGTCACTCTACCTACAAGTAGCTTCTAACTTTCTTTGGTTCAGTAGCATGAAGCCCAGGGTGGGGTTGGAAGCATGCAATAGAGTATGAATTAGCCTTTGTTCTTTGTTTACAAAAATATACCAACTTACTGTAGGGATCACTTTAAGGGAGTTTCCTTTTGATAGTAATTTTACTTTTAGAATATTTCTTACTCTTTCTGAGATGGAGGTAAAGAACTATCAGTGTCATTTTCAAGGGATATTTATTCTATTGAATTATTCATCATCTTTAAATAATACTGAGCACCAAGGTACTGTACAAGAAAAATAATGGGTAGCTCCTGCCCTTCAGGAATTCACAGTTGAAAACAGACCAGGGTTAGATTGATATACACCTCACTTCAAAAGACGTACTGACACATTAAAATGGCAAAAAATGTGAGCTATGTTTCAGGAAATCATAGGTTAAAAAAAAAAAGAAAAACATGGGTTAAAAATCTGTATTTATACTGGATTCATCAGGGAGGCATTAAACTTTTAGAGGCCACTGGCGAAGTTGGGCAGCGTGGCAGTTTATAGTAACCTAACATTTATAGCTGTAAAGGACTTTTGATACCAGAAATAACATTTACATAGTGCTTTAAAGCTTCTGAAGTGCTGTAATATGTTGTCTCATTTGATCCTCATAACAATCCTGTGGGGGTAGTTGGAATTATTATCCCTATTTTACCAATGAAGAAACCTAAGCTGAGAGGTAAATAATTTGCCTAGGGTCACATGACTAGTAAGTGTGTAAAGTGGCATTTGAACTCAGATCTTCCTGACTTCAAACCCAGTGGTCTTCACCACTGTGTCACCTAGATTCCTTCTTATTTTTCCACCATTATTTTTGTTTGTTTGTTTTTAGTATTCACATTTATAAGATTTTAAGTTCCAAACTTTTTTCTCCGTCTCCCCTCCCCGCTCCCCAAGATGGCAAGCAGTCTGATATAGGCTATACATGTACAATCACATTATACTAATTTCCACCTTAGTCATGTTGTGAAAGAAAAATCAGAACAAAAGGGAAAAACCACAAGAAAGAAAAAAAAAGAAAAAGAAAATAGTCCACTTTAGGGGTGGCTAGGTAGCACAGTGAATGGAGTCAGGGGGACCTGAGTTCAAATTCAGCCTCAGACACTTAATACTTATTGGCTGTGTGACCTTAGGCAAGTCACTTAACCCCAATTGCCCTGCCTTCCCCTATTCCAAAAAGCAAAAAAAAAAAAAATAGTCTACTTCAATCTGCATTCAGATTCAATAGTTCTTCCTCTGGATGTGGATAGCATTTTCTCCCATGAGTCTTTTGGAATTGCCTTGGATCATTGTATTGCTGAGAAGACTAGTGATCATCTAAGTCCCCGATTTTACAGATGAGGAAACTGAGACCCAGGGAAGTGATTTGATTAAGACAACACAATTAACAAGTAATGGAAGTGGGATTTGAAACCAGGTCCTCAGATTCCAAATTCAGCATTTTCTCCATTCACTGAGGAGTTTGCTAGGGATTGAAATGGCTATTGAATTCCCCAAAGTGCCCAAATTATTTCCAAACACACACACACACACACACACACACATACACACATGCATAAATGGATGTACACACATATATATACATATATACACATGCATACATGGATGTACACATATATTTTCTCTCTCTCTTTTTTTTTTTTTTGCTTTTTGGAGGGCAATTGGAGTTAAGTGACTTGCCCAAAGTCACGTGGCCAGTAAGTGTGTCAAGTGTGGTGCTCTATTTACTGCACTACCTAGCCACCCCATACACACATATTTTCACCAATTCTTTCTCCCCAGTCAACCTGAAAATAAGTATTATATTGCTCACCCATAATTGTTAACATATAAAATAACTCCCTGTATCGGACTACCTGTAAGATATAATACCTGGCTGAGAATTTCCACTTTCACTCATCTTACTTCTGTTTCTGATGACATTCCAGGGAGTTAGATTGTGCAATGTTACGCCGCCTGGAGAAGAGGATTTTGGTGGATCTCCCGACCAAGGAGGCGAGACAGGCCATGATCCGCCATTGGCTCCCTGCTGTGAGCAACAGTGGCGGCATAGAGCTCCATGCTGAGCTGGAGTACGGCCTGCTGGGCGAGGTGACAGCCAACTTCTCCCACCCCCACCCTTACACAGGGAGCTCTGTTCTCTAAACCACCAAGTCCTAGGTCAGCACCTAAGCTTAAGGAAATAAGGTGCCCCCTCCCAGGGCTTAAATAAACAGGGTGGTCTTGGCCAGGGTCTTGCCAACGTAGCCAGTTAAAGCTTGAAGAATAAGGTGGAAAAATATTAGAGCAGAACCAGTATTGCCACCTCAGAGGGATTCTTGTACTAGGTGGAAGGCTGGATGAGATGATTCCTTTCATTCCAGGAAGTTTAAATCAATGGGAAGGAATTATTTTATTTAATTGGGGAGAGGGAGGGCAAAGATCTCTTCCATGTTTAATTCCCTTTCAGATTGGGGTATGAGAAAAATCGTCAGAAACTCATATTGTAGGTGTAGCTCCTGTCCAAGTACCCCCAGCGCAGCTTGGGGACCCGTGAGAGGTAGGAATGTCCCAGGTTACTTGATAAGGGAATTTCTGGAGATGAGAGCTTGTCCTGGACCCCCTTCTCCCTCTATACTATTTTGCTTGGTGATCTCATCAGCCCCCTGCGTTCAGTGATCATCGCTATGTAAATGATTCTCGGATCTATTTGTCCAGACCTGACTTCTCTCCTGACCTCCAGTCCTGCCTCTACAACTGACTTTTGGATATTTTGAACTGAAGATCCCATCAGTGTCTTAAGTTCAGCATGTCCAAACCGAAGTCAGTGTTTTTGCCCATTATCCCCCACCCCCCCAAGCCCTTTCCTCTTCCTAACTTCCCTGTTACTGATGAAGAGCATCCATCACCTAGGCTGAAAACCTAGGTATCCCCCTCATCTCCTCACTCTCTCTCAACTTCCATAGCCATTCATTCGCCACGTCCTGTTTGCTTCTTCCATCCTCTGACCCTGCCACTCTGGTGCAGACCCTCAGCACAGTTGGGTGCCCCTGTCACAAGTCTCTCCCCACTCCTGTCCATAGTCCACTCAGCTGTCAGGAGTTCTTCCTTGGGCACAGATCTGATTTCATCACCCCTCTCTATTGGTTCAGCTCCCATGGCTCCCTGTTATAAAATCGTTTGTTTGGCTCTCAGAACCTTTTGTAACCTGGCCCCTTCCTACTCCTTGCTCCCCTGTGTGATCTAGTGACACTGGCCTCCTGGCTCTTCCTCACGTGTGTCCTTCCATCTCCAGACCCGACATTTTACTGGCTGTTCCTCACGCCTAGAACACTCTCCCTCATCTTCCCTACCTCTCTAACTTCCTTCAAGTCAGCCGAGTCTACCCTCTGCAAGAAGCCTTTCCCAGTCTTCCTTAATTTTAGGACCTATCCTCTAAGATGAATTTACGCTATGTATATTTCATTGGTACATAATTTTTTTCATGACTCTCCCATTAGACTGTGAACACCTTGAGGGAAGGGACTGTTTTTTGCCTTTCTTTGAATTCCCAGTACTTAGCCCAGTGCCTTGTAGCCCAGTGTCTAGTAGGTGCTTAATAAATGTTTGTAGAGGGGTGGCTAGGTGGTGCAGTGAATAGAGCACCAGCCCTGGAGTCAGGAGGACCTGAGTTCAAATCTGGCCTCAGACACTTGACACACTTACTAGCCATGTGACTTTGGGCAAGTCACTTAATCCTAATTGCTCTCAAAAAAAAAAAAGGCAAAATAAATAAATGTTTGTAGGTTAACTGACTAGGAGATCCTCTTTGCAAGGTTTCCTTTAGGGGCCTGGGATTGAAACAAAGTTCAGTATTTCTTTTGCACTAATGTAAAAAGTGCTATACTGGGGGATAAATAATGAACTGAGATAGTCCCTATCCTCAGGAAGCTCTCAGTGATACCTGTATATAAAAACTATGATAAAACTTAGTGAATGATTAAGCATACAAGAGACAGGTTGAACTGAGTAGTCTGAGAAATCCAAGGAAGGGATATAATTTCCCTAACTGGAGGGATAAGGGAGAGTGTCATGGAGGAGATGGTGCCTGGGCTGGACCTGGAAGAAGGATTTCAGCAGCAGAGATGGGATGCGGAGGTTTCTTCTCCAGGTTTGGAGAGCACCAGTGACAGGTATTCCTTGAGTTTTATGCAGAATAAGACAATTTAGTGGCTGCGGCAGATTAGACTTAGGAGTCCGCAGAGCCCCTCCTTCTTCCAAGTTTTACCTGCAATTCATCCCACCAGTGAGGTGAGACAAAATCTCTTGATATGTTAGGAATTTGTTTAATGTTCTAATTCATCCACTTAACCAAACCATGCATTCATTATTTTCTTAACAAACCTTTGTAAATTCCTTAGAAGCATCAGATGCAGAGAGCTCTCTAGCTACATACAGAGGGAAAATCAGGGACCATTCATCATACGAAAAAGGGAACATTCAAGAAAATGGAGTTAAATGGCTGGCAAACTAATGTTTTTTTTTTTGTTATTGCTTCAGGAGACTGAGGGCTACTCTGGCTCAGACATCAAGCTAGTCTGCAAGGAAGCAGCCATGCGACCTGTGAGAAAAATCTTTAATGCACTTGAAAATCTCCAATCAGGTACATGAGAAGCTTGATGAAGACCATAGTTGTGTTTTGTGTTTCCCAGCCTAACACTCGCCAGCAGGTGGAGCCTTGCCCACGTCCCTGGCCTAGACTTGCAACGTGGTTGACAGGTCTAGGGGCTCTGGGCTCCTTGCACATTTTTTTTAGTGTCTTGTTTGGGATCGTATTTGCTTTCAGATGATAAATACCCAAAGGCCCAGAGTTCTATTTCTTTTGCAAATTCTGTTTGACATTGAGCCATCCATTTAGGCACTATATAAATATTACATAATGTTTTGATAAAGCTACATTTGGGTCACCTTTGGGTCGGGATTTCAGATACTAGACTCAGTCTCACATTAAGCATCTCCTTTCCTCCTCTATTTACTTTAGCTTCGCTGCATTAACCATTAAGTGTGCTACATTATGTATGTATCACATTGATAGAAGGCCTATTAGCATTTCGACAGCATTGATCAACATCAGGTCGATTATTGTTATGTTTTTACCTAGAGAACAGCAATTTACATGCCATCCAGCTGGACACCGTAACTACGGCGGACTTTCTGGATGTGATGGCTCACACCAAACCTTCTGTCAAGAACTTGATTCAGAAATATTCAGCCTGGCAAAGCGACTACGAATCTGTCTGAATTTACCCTTGCCCCTTCCCCACCATCTCCAGAGACATAAGTGGGACAAATTGACTGACTGCAAAAGTGAAAAGAATTCATTCATTTTTTTTGGAAAAGGTCTTATTTTGGAAAACTTGACTTTAGTGTATTTTCGATGGAAATCTGAGATGCCTTTTACATTTTATATGATAAATAACAAGATATTGTGAAATCCAATTATATGTGTGTAATATTGTTTCTCTTCTACAATACAATGGAGATATTCTTTCAATTGCTTTGCATAAAACTTTGATGAATAATTACCCACATTAGTTTTCTTTTTAAAAAAATTCATTTCATAGTATTTTATTTTTTCCAATTACATATAATGACAATTTTTAGCTGTCATTAAAAAAAAAAGATTTTGAGTTTCAAGTTTTTCTCCCTTCCCATCCCCTTCCTGAAGACGTCAAGTAATCAGATATAGGTTATACACCCACATTATGGTTACGTTGGTACCACACAGCTGATTTTTAGGAGGAATCTGCTGAAAGCTGATTCTGAGAGCTTCTTTGACACTTGTCATTTTAGTGAGTATAAAGAAAATGAACAGCAATATTTATTAAGTGCTTAAAATGTACTGGGCCCCCTGCTAAACTTTGGGGATACAAATACAGGCAAAAACACTGTGCCTGTCCTCCAAAAATTCCCTTCCTAATGGGAAGGCATGATTATAAATAACTATATACATACAAAATATATACAGAGTGTATATACATGCATATATATTATATGTATATATATATAAATATAGACAGACTGGATGGAAGAGAGGGATAAGGGTGGGGGAGGAAGGGAGGGAGGGAAAGGCTTATTGCAGAAGATGGCATTTGAGCTGAATCTTGAAGGAAGCCAGAGGAGCAAGGAGAAACACATGAGAGGCACAGCCAGTGGAGAAGCACTCAATTAAGAGTTGGAGTGTTGTGCCCAAGGACTGGCAAGAAAGCCAGTGTAGCAAGAGACAAGTATAAGAAGCCTGTAAATCTAGGAAGGGACCAGGTTGTCAGAGGCTTTGAATGTGGAAAAGAGAGGACTTTATATTTGATCCTGGAGGTAATGGGGAATCACTGGAGTTTATTGAGGGGAAGGGGATGACACAGTAAGAACCCCATCTTAGGAAAATCACTGCTCTCTCCATTTGGACCCATCCTCCACTAGGCTGCCAAGGAGGGACACTTAAGGCAGGGAGAAAATTTAGAAAGTTGTTGTAATAGTTCAGGCTACAGGTGAGAAGAGGGCCTAGAACTGAACAAGGTGACTGTGGGGTGGGGAGAAGCCATATATAAGAGATGCTGAAAAGGTAGAAATAAAAAAATTTGACAACAAGCTAAAAATGTGGACTCAGAGTCAGGAGTTAAAGATGCCTTATAGGTTTTAAGCCTGGGTGAATGGGAGGGCAGTCATGTTCTTATTTTTTTTTCTTTTGATTTTGATCATCACAATAACTTGGTGAGGTAGGTGTTATTATCGCCAATTTCTTTTTTTTTAATGCTTTAACTTCTGATTTACATCATTCGTTTCCACCAGATTTTGAGTTACAAATTTTCTCCCCGTTTTTCCCCCACCCATCCCCCCAAAACAGCAGTCCCACAGGATATCCCCACCTCCAATCTGCTCTCTCCCATATTTTCTCACATACCCGTTTCGACTTTTCCAGTGGATCTCTATGTCTCAGTGCCTGTACATCCCATTTCTTAATTACATGTAAGATGGTATTAATAATAGTATATACACACACATATATTTGAATATTTGATTTTAAAACTTTCAATCCCAGATTCATTCCCTTCCCCCCCTGCCACCCACCCCCACTGGGAAGACAAGCAGTTCAGTATAGGTTGTACATGTGCGGCTAATGCAAAACAATAACATAGTAGATATATTGTAAAAGACTGACTATATTTCCCTCCCACCCGTCCTATTCTCTACTTTGATCCTGTCCCTTTCCAAAAGTGGGTGCTTCCAACTTCCCTCCCCCCAGCCTGCCCTCCCTTCCATCATCCTCCCTCTCATCCCCTTCCCCCCCTATTCTCCTGGAGGGTGAGATCCCCTATTTAGTGTGTATTTCCCTCCCTCCTCAAGCCAGATTCAATGGGAATAAGGTTGACCCATTCCCTTCTGCCCTCCTATTCTTCCCCTCCATTGCAACCATTTTCCCCTGACTCTTCTGTATGAGATAGTTTGCCCCACTCTGTCTCTCCCCATCTCCTCTCATTATATTCCTCTCACCTCTCAATTTCACCTTTTAAGTATCAGCCCTTCCTGTTAAATTAGTCCTGTGCTCTCTATCTCTGTATACCTGTAAACATATATACACACATTCACATATGTATTCATATGCCCACATACCCTCATATATATATATATATATATTTCTAATCCCTTCAACTACTGAGAAAAGTTTCATAAGTTACAATTATTGTTTTTCCATGTAGGAATGTTAATAGTTCAACTTTGATAAGTTCCTTATGATTTCTTTTCCCTGTTTACCTTCTCATGCTTCCCTTGCTTCTTGTATCTGAATGTCAAATTTTCTGTTCAACTCTGGTTTTTTCAGCAAGAATGCTTGAAAGTCCTGTATTCCACTGAATGACCATATTTTCCCCTGAAACATGATACTCAGTTTTGCTGGGTAGGTGACTCTTGGTCTTAATCCCAGCTCCCTTGACCTCCGGAATATCACATTCCAAGCCCTTCGATCCCTCAGTGTAGAAGCTGCCAGGGCAGTCATGTTCTTGATAGTAATAGTGAAGTTGCAAAGATAGAAGGGAATGAGAGGAGGGTGTCTGGGTGGAGATAATGAGTTATATTTTAGACATATAGAAAAAACATTTTTGGGGGGCAAGGCAGTTGGGGTTAAGTGACTTGCCCAAGGTCACACAGCTAGTTACATATCACGTATTTGAGGTTAGATTTGAACTCATGCTCCTCTGACTCCAGGACTGGTGCTCTATCCACCGTGCTACCTAGCTGCCCCTGGTCATATAGAATTTGAAATGCCTTCGTCACATTTAGGTCAAGCTGTCCTAAAAGCTTTTAGTGATGACCTCCAATCCCTCAACCCTTCAATTCTCTCCTACGCCAAGCTATCTCCCCTGTACTAGCCACTCTCTCCTCTTTTCCACCATCTTGACGCATAGATAAGCCAGTTCAACTCTACTCTGTCCTCTTGTCTGGAGTCCCTGGCCCCCTTGTCATATCAGTGATGGCCCCCTGCCAGGCTTCAGCTTTGGGTGGAATCCCACCACCTCCACCTTGACCCCTACACATGTGCTGCTGAATGTAGATGGAGAAAATCACAAACTGTTCTGACTGGGTCCACTACAAATGTATGATATGCAACCTTAGCTGGGCCTTCTCTGCTGCCAGGCAAGCCTTCTAAACCTCCCTTATCAACTCACTCTCCCACTCTCCATAGCAGCTCTTCCAAAGCTCTTCAGACCTCCCATGCCTTTTTCTCCCCCCAACCACTGAACTAGGAACCTTACCTCATATTTTACAGAAAAAATTTGAGGCCATTTGCCACGAACTCCCTCTTCTCCCCTCTTCTTCATGTCCTATCACCCAGATGCCAGTATCCCATTTCACCCGTCTCACATGAAGACATGACCTTGCTCCTTACCAAGGCTCACCCCTCCATCTGCAAAAGCAACACATTCATCCCATCTTCTCCAACAGATTGTCCCCTCTGTCATCACACTCACTTATTTTGTTCTCACCCTGTCTACTGATTTCTTCCCTATGGTCTATGTCTCTCCCATCCTGGAAAAAAACCCTCATATGATCTTTCCATCATTGCTATCATCTTACCTCTTCCACCCTTTATAATCAAACTTCTCGAATAGGCTGTCCATGGTTGGTGCTTCCACTTTCTCTCCTCTTACTTCTTAACCCCTTAAAATATGGCATCTGCCCTTATCATTCCATGGAAACTTCTCCAAAGTTACCAATAATTTTTAAATTGTCAAATCCAGTGGCCTTTTCTCTATCCTCATTCTTGACTTCTCTTCAGCCATTGACACTGTTGATTAGCCTCTTCTCCTTAATACTTTCTTCTCTCTAGGTGTTTGGAACACCATTCTCTCCCAGTTCCCCTCCTACCTCTCATACCACTCCTCAGCCTCCTTTGCTGGGGCCTCAGCCAGGTTATGTCCTTCAATTGGAGGAGTCCCACAGGACTCTGTCCTGGGTCCTCTTCTCTTCTCCCTCTATGCTCTTTCACTTGGTGATCACATCAGCTCACATAGATTTAATTACTGTCTCTATGCATTTTCTCAGGCTATCTCTTATGCCTAGAATTCTCACCTTCTTCATCTTCACCCACTGGCCTCTCTGTCTTCCTCTGAGTACCCTCTTAATTCTAGTGTCTTCACCTTTTAAATTATTTTCTATTTTCTCTGTAGCTTGTTTGTATATATTTGTTTGCTTGTTGTTTCCTTCATTAGATTGTGAGTTTCCTGGTATATAGTAGGTGATTAATAACTACTTATTGACTGATTGATGTGTATCTGGAGTTCAGGAGACAGACTAGGGCTAGATATATAGATATGGGAATCGTTTGCATAGAAGTAATCATTGAACTCATAGGAATTGATTAAATCAGAGATAAGATATATAGAGAAAAGGGTGAAAGCAGAGTGTAGGGAGTTGCCCACAGTTAGTGGGCATGACATGGATGAATATCTAGCAAAAGATATTGAGTGTTCAAAAAGATAAGAGGAAAGTGAGGAGAGAACAGTATCACAAAAACCTAGAGAAGAGAGTATCCAAGAGGAAGTGGTGATCAGTGGTGTCACAGGCTTTAGAGAAGTCAAAAAGGACTAGAATTGAGAAAAGGCTATGTGATTTAGCAATTAAATCATTGCTGGCTTTCGAGAGAGCAGTTTCAGTTGAAGTATGAGGTCAGAAGCCAGATTACAGAAGGTTTAGAAGAGAGTGAGAGAAGTGGCAGCATCTAGTAGAGATGGCTTTTTTTTTTTTTTTAAGCAATTAGGGTTAAGTAACTTGCTCAAAGTTACACGACCAGTTATTTCTGGGTGTGGTGCTAAGTATCAGAGCCTGGATTCGATACCAGGTCATCCCAACTCTGGGGCCAGTGCTCTTACTCGATGTGCTACCTGGCCGCCCCTATGGATGGCTTTCTTAAGCTTAGTTGAGCAGGGAAAGAAAAATGTGAATATTGATCAGATTAAGCGAGGATTATTTTTATTAATAATTAGTTTTTTGTTTTCAACATTCACTTACATAAGATTGAATTCCAAATTTTCTCCCCCTACCCCCACCCAAAGACAGCAGGCAATCTGATACAGGCTCTACATATACTTTCATAGAAAACATATTTTCACATTAGTCATGTTGTAAAGAAGAATTAGAACCAAGGGGAGGAATCACGAGAAAGAAGAAAGAACTAATCAAAAAAAAAGAGAGCGAATAATGTGCTTCCATCTGCATTCAAACTCCATAGTTCTTTTTCTGCATGTGGATGGCATTTTCTATCACAAGTCTTTTGGAGCTGTCTTCGGTCTTAAGTAAGGATTTTTAAGGCTGAGACATGGGCATATTAATTGCATTAGTGAAGGAGTCAGTGAATAGAGAGAGACTGAAGATTAGAGAAAGTAAGGATTATAATAGAGCTGCTAGGTGGCGCCATAGTACACAGAGTGCCCTGACTCGAGTCATTTTCCTTAGTTCAAATCTGACCTCAGAGAAGTACTTAGCAGCTGTGTAACACCTGGGCAAGCCATTTAACCCTGTTTGCCTCAGTTTTCACATCTGTAAAATGAGCTGGAGAAGGAAATAACAAGTCACCCCAGTATCTCTGCCAAGAAAATCCCAAATGGGATCACAAAGAGTCAGACACAGCTAAAAAATACTGAATAGGAATGATAATGAATATAATCAGCAGTATAACTTGCTGATAAAGACAAAAATGGACAGGATCCATGGTGCATCGAGAGGAGTTTTCTTTGGCAAGGAGAGGGACTATCTCTTCAACAGAGACAGGAATGAATGAGGATTTAGTGGGGGGAATATATCTGAATGATATGAGCCAAGGAAAGAAAAGAGAGCTTTTGACAATGGCCTCAAAATCTTTGGTGAAGTCTAAATTAAGGTCCCAAACCTAGAGTGGGATGTGGTGGGAAGCTTCAAGAGAGATGAGAAGATCATTTGGAATAATGGCTATGGCAGATGGGATATTGAATCAATTATTTTGTTGTTTGGTTGTTTTCAATAGCGTCCAGCTCAGGGACTCCATTTGGGGTTTTCTTGGCAAAGATACTGGAGTGGCTTGCCATTTCTTTTTCAAGCTCATTTTGCAGATGAGGAAACTGAGGCAAACAGGGTGAAATGACTTGCCCAGGATCACACATCTAATTAAGTGTCTGAGGCTGGATTTGAACTCATGAAGATGAGTTTTCCTAATTCCAGACCTGGCCCTCTAGCTGCCCCATGAATCAGTTAGGGTGGTGTAAAAGAATTTCCTTGTCATGGTGAGGTCCCAGTAGAAATCATGTAACATAAATCTGTAGCACAGTTTAGTATATTTACTACAGTTTTATGATTTCCTGTAATTCCATTCAGCAACATGTGAAGGAGGCTGATGGTGGGAGTCATCCAGGGTTGGGGTTTGGCAGGGGAGTGAGGGATTCAAGAACAGAAGAGAACATAGAATTAAACTGTTTCACTAAAGGGTTGAGATAGAGAAAGGAGCAAAGTGTTTCTAGTGCAGGGGTGATGATCTGGGAAAAAACTGAAGGAATGGAGGTCATGGGCAGGATGAAGACCAGGGTCGTTAAGGCACAGGGAAAGATGAAGTGAGAAAAGGTTATGCTCAAATGCTGAATTTCAGAGATTTGAACATGCAAGTAAAACAGTTGTGGATGATGGCAAGATGAAGGGTGTATCCATCGATCTGTGTGGCCAGGGTGGAGCGGGAGGATTTGAGAAGGCTGAGCAGGCAGTGTGACCCAGTGAAAATTACATTGGATTTGGAGATAGAGGATTTATGTTTGAATCTTTGGCTTTGTCACCCAGTAGCCATTCCACATATGGAATATTCTGTTCAGTTCTGGGATCCCACATTAAAAAAAATATTTTATTTATTTATTCTTAGTTTTCAACATTCATTTCCACAAGATTTTGAGTTATAAATTTTCTCCCCATCTTTCCGCTACCCCACCCCAAGATATTGAGCCTACTGAATACCCCTTCCCCCAATCTTCTCTCTCTTATATCCTCCCCCACCCCCCCAATGGGATCCCACATTTTAGGGAGGACACTGATAAGCTAAAGGGTCACCAGCACAGCAAAGGAAGGGTCTCAAGATAATTTCATATGGGCACTCAAGATATTTAACCTAGAGAACAGAAGACTTGGGGAGATAGGATAAAGTTTTTTTCAGTATCTGTAAAGGCTTATTATGAGGAATTATGAGGAATAAAAATAGATTTATAGGGCTAAACTAAGAACAATGGGTGGAAGTTATAGAGGAGCAGATTAGGCTTGATGTAGGAAGTTTTCCCATAACAATTAGAGCTGCCTCAAGCAAAGATGGGCTTATTTTCTAAAGGCAGCTCTTCAGAACATCAGGGACTCCAAGCAAAGCCTGGGTGAACATTTCTTTTGGGATGTTGGAAAGCATTCTTGTTTATCTATGACTTGGACTACATGGCCTCTGAGGTCCCTTTCAATTCCGAACTCCTGTGATTAGCAAATAAGACCACCCAAGCAATGGAGGGAGCCGGACTGATAGCGTCAGGTAGTAAGTTTCAGGATTGTCTTGACCACCTCACATCAGCTTCACCATAATCAATGGTCATTCTATGTTGGCTACTTAGTCCAATCAGCTCTTTTCTTTTTTCCTCCCATCCTTCCATTATGTGGAGATTTTCATGTTTGCTGATATTTGTCAAGTTCCTTAAGGAAAAAAAAAAAATATATATATATATATATATATATATATAAAGCTTAAAAACTGGAAATTACAGCTATAATAAATATATTATTCGGGTATCAGTGTTTATTAATGGATAATTGGATTTAGTGTTTATTAAAGAGGATCTAGACAGCATTAAAAATTAACTCCAATCCTTCCTATCTTGTAAAGGCAAAATCCATAGGGGTTTGACAAGTAATTGATATGGAACATGAAGGAGAGGGCAAACTTGAGTGACTAACAGATTAAGCTGAAGGTCTGATATCTAGAACTCACAGTATCAGCATTATTGACTCATCAACTCTCTGAACCATTTTGCTTGGTAGGATCTTCCTAACTCCTCACATTTGGAATTCTTCCCCTTCCCCCCTCACGTTGGATTTGTCACTATCTTTGGTCTCACCAAACAGGTGAGGTCTCATCTGTAACATTTCCTGCTCCCATCCTTTCCTGTCTGTTGCCACAACTCTAAGTATTGAAAGTGTAAAATCACATAGAATTGAAAGGGAGCCCAGAAGCCTTTCATTCCAACCTACAGCTGAACAGAAGTCCTCTGTACTGGACAACTGGTCATCTAGCCTTTACTTACATACCTCTATTAGGAGAAACCCATTGTCTCCTGGGGGGGGTGCTGTTCCACTTTGGGTTAGTTTAATCCTTTCTTTGTATCAGGTCTACATTTGCCTTTCTGAAATTTCCTTGTTCCTATTTCTGCCCTCTGGAGCCAAGCAATCTCAACTGACCTGTCTGAACCTGAAACAGGAGGACAAGGTATTAAATAGCAGGACTTCACAACTAGACAATGCCTACCATTAAATTATTTGTGATATGAAATGGCATTAACAGTATAATTGAAAAAGTTTAAACGTTACAAAATGGAATCTGAACCCTTCCAAATCAATTTGCTTATTCTGACCTGGAGACTAACCCGATTCTCGTGTTCTTCCCTGAATACGATTTCGTATTGTATTATATTTCGTATTGTATTATATATGTAAATACAATTCTCGTATTCACCTCTACACTTCCTGGGGCACACTTCTTAAAAGAGGCACCCACACTGAGGATCATACCTACCCCAAAAGACTTCTAAGTTTCACTGAAGCTGAAGAAGCCTTTTTTTTAGGGGAAACAACACAGCAAATAGTCAGAGGCTGTGGGTTTGAGCCCCTGCTTTGTCATTAAACTCCTTGGGTAACCTTAAGCAAATCAGTCTCTGTGCCCAATTCCTCATCTGCCAAATGATGATAACAGTTAGACTCTCTGCCTCATGGCATTGGAGTAAAAAAAGCACTTCGTAAATCTTGAAGCGAATTATCATTATGATTACTGGATTTGAGATTGCATGTACAAAAGGCACTGGACTTAGATCCAGGTTGTACTTCTGGCTCTAAGTATATCTATTACCATAGGTAAATCACTTCCTTCTCTGAGACTATTTTTTTCTTTTTTTTTTTTTTAATTTTTTGGTCTATTAATGTGTTGGTTTACTTTCAGTTTACAAGATTCCACAATTCCTTGAGTTTCAAATTTTCTCCTCCCTCCCCATCCACCTCCCCTCCCCCCCATCGCGGCATACATGTATACAAGTATAGGATCTGCAAATACTTTCACATTAGACATTAGTCAGGTTATAAAAGAAGGATTGTATCAGATGGAATGAACAATGGGAAAGAGGAAACAAAACCAAACAAGAAAAAGAGCAGGTAGTTTGCTTCAATCTGGATTCAAACTCAGTTCTTCTCTGGATGTAGACATTTCTCTCCATCATGAGTCTTTTGGGATTGATTTATAACCCTGCATTGCTAAGAAGAGTCCAGTCTATCAAAGTTGGTCGTCACACATACATTGTGTCTGTAACTGTGTACAAATTTCTCCTGGTTCTACTCTTCTCACTCAGCATCAGTTCGTATAAGCCTCTCCAGGTAAATATGAAGTCCATCTGCTCCTCGTTTCTTAAAGCACAATAGTATTCCATTACATTCATATGCCACAACTTGTTCAGCCATTCCCCCAATTGATGGGCACTCCCTTAATTTCCAATTCTTTGCCACCACAAAAAGATTTTTGTACATATGGGTCTTCCACTTCTATGATCTCTTTGGGATATAACCCTAGAAGTGGTATTGCTGGGTCAAAGGGTAGGAAATTATTTATAGCCCTTTGGGCATAATTCCAGATTGCTCTCCACAACGGTTGGATCAGTTCAAAATTCCACCAGCAACGCATAAGTGTTCCAATTTGTCCACATCCTCTCCAGTATTTGTCATTTTCCTGTTTTGTCATCTTAGCCAATCTGACTGGTGAGATGTGGTACCTCTGAGACTATTTTCTTATCAGTAAAATAAAGAAGTTGGATTAGATAAGGGGTCCTTAACCTTTTTTTGGGTCATTGATCCTTACTCAGAATGTTTTTATTTTTTAAAAAATTTATTTATTTTCGTTTACAACATTCAGTTCCACAATCCCTTGAGTTTCAAATTTTCTCTCCCTCTCTCTCATCCTCTACCCCCTTCCCCCATGGCGGCATGCCGTCAAATACAGGATCTACAAATACCTTCACATTAAATATTATTCATTTTGTAAAGAAGGATTATCCAATTTTTCCACATCCTCTCCAGCATTTATCAATTTCCTGTTGTCATCTTAGCTAATCTGAGCGTCAAGATATGGTACTTCAGAGTTGTTTTGATTTGCATTTTTCTAATCAATAGTGATTTAGAGCATGTTTTCATATGCTTATAGATATCTTTAATTTCTTCCTCTGAAAACTACCTGTTCATATCCTTTGCCCATTCATCAGTTGGGGAATGAATTGTATTCTTATAGATTTGACTCACTTCTCTGTATATTTTAGAAATGAGGCCTTTATCAGAGACACTGGTTGTAAAAATTCTTTCCCAATTTTAGAATGTCCCAGAAAAACACACACAAATTTTTCCCCTAATCAAATTCACTGACCCTCTCAAACCTTTACACAGACTCTTTAGGAGTTCTGTGAATTCCAGGTTAAGAACCCCTGGTCTAGATGACCTCTGAGGCCCTTACAGTTCTAACCCTGTATGTCTATGATTCTTATTAATTAATTTTTATCATGTTTGGCTGTTACAAGTAGGTAAGGTTGCCTGTCATAAGAGGTTAAGATATTTATTAACCATCATCTTCTCCCACCTCCAGGGAATTATATATGCTGCTCCTACCAAAAATTCCTTCTCCATCCAAGTGTGTTGTTGTGGATAGTGTTAAGACTTACTAGTGTTATGGACAAGTCACTTTTACCTCTGACCTTCCTGATGGTAGGATGTCCTAAGGATCCAATGATGTCTTTGAAGGACTATACAAATGTCCATTAATAGAGAAGCAGTGTGGTGCAACGGAAAACACTTGATATGGTATTACAGGGCCTGGATCCTAATTCTTTATTAATATAATAATAACAACTTTATTATCATTAGTGTTCTTTGGGCAGCTAGGTGGCATCTATACATAGTGCCAGCCCTGGAGTCAGAAGGACCTTGGTTCAAATCAGGCCTCAGATCACACTAACTG
Organism: Petaurus breviceps papuanus; assembly: GCF_028583685.1. Lineage (NCBI taxonomy): Eukaryota > Metazoa > Chordata > Mammalia > Diprotodontia > Petauridae > Petaurus > Petaurus breviceps. The sequence goes on along the minus strand of NW_027185674.1, from coordinate 5,574,656 downwards.
TGTGACCCTGGGCAAGTCACCTAACCCTGTTTGCTTCAGTTTCCTCATCTGTAAAATGAGCTAGAGAAGGAAATGGCAAACCACTCTAGTATCTCTGCCAAGAAACCTCAATTCCTATCTTCTGACTCCAAATGCAATGCATTTTCCACTGTATTATGAAATTTCTCCCACCTCTTGGTCTTCTCTATCACCATCTTAGTACAAGAGGTGACAAAGACCCATACAGCATGAAGGCGAATTTTGAAGTATTCAGAATTAGGATTGGGTTTAATTAAAACTACTGGAAGTGTTTGTAATCTTCTGGGGGGCAGCATGCCTTCATCTGTTAACGCCTAAAAAAGTGAAGGAATTGAGAAAATGTAGCCAGCAGACATTCCTGTTTTCAAAGGTATGAGGGATTAGATTTGTTGTTTCACCCTGAAAGGTAGAACTAAGCTCAAGAGTTTAGGCTTGATGGAGACAAAACTCTTAACAATCAGCTGTGGTACATGGTGGTAGGCTTCCCTTCAGTACAACTCTCCAGCACTGGCCACATGACTCTTCTGGGTAAAGGGAGGGTTTTCTTGTTTAGGCATGGGGTGGGCTGTGTGACCTCAGATGTTCTTCCAACACAGATTTTTTGAAGTCAGAAATGGGTCCCTGTGTCAAATCTTAAAAATGATTCGAAACTTCCGATATGCAAAGTAAAACCCAACTATGCCCTATGCAAACAAATGTTAATGTTCAAGTATGTTTTGTTGCTAGAGGCAGTATTTTTAGTGAATTAAGTTTAGTGCTCAGACTATTAATAATTCTCTCCTATAGTCACCCAAGGATTTTAAGACTTGTAAAATGGCCCAGAGCTGAAACCAAACAATGGAATTAAAGTTATTGTTCATACATTTTTATTTATTTTAATTCCATTTTATTTTCAGTTCTAAATTCTCTCCTCTACTCCCCCAGCACTGAGAAGGCAAAAAAAAAAACCCCCAAACCCATTGTAAATAGGTATAATCATGCAAAACAAATCACTTCATTAGTCATGTTCAAGGAAAAGGAACAAAGAAGAAGAAAAAACATGCTTCTATCTGCAGACATTTTAAAGCATCTTGACCAACCTTCAGTCTCACTTTAAAGAAATAATAGTAAAAAATCCCCAGAGGGGCTGCACAAGAGGAGTTCCAAAGGAATTCAAAAGCTCCTAACACTTGCTTGGTAGAACTATAATCTTAATGAATAAAGTGAAGTAGTCTCCTTAAACCTACTTACCCTAATTTCCTCTAGCTTTTTAGAGGGAGAATGAAATGTGTGTGTGTGTGTGTGTGTGTGTGTGTGTGTGTGTGTGTGTGTGTGT